>NC_056737.1:603223716-603288716 GCF_019279795.1 Protopterus annectens
GACTTCAATCCTCAATTATTTGCCAATGGTTTGCCAGAAAACCACAATGTTATGAGAAAAAGAAAAAATGATGAGGCAAAACTCTGGACATTCTGTGAAAATCTGTACAGTTGAGAGGCATGTGATATATTTTGAAAGTGCCACATCTCCCACACCTCATATGCAGTGGTCTGTATTCCCTGTACCATCTAAACTAATATAACAAAATCTGAAGCTGACCAACATGTGGAGAAGTTTGAACATTTGTCATTAGTAGCTCATTCAGCAAAATGGGTCTGAATGTCTGAGTCACAGTAAAAACTGAGCTGTGAATGTAAATGAAGAGTGGCACCATCTTCTTTCTGAATGTTCCATTTGCATCCATATAAAAGTATGATACTGTCTGCTTATGCCATTATTAATACAGTTTCAGGTTTCTCCCTTATAATTATAAATTCTACTGTGAGCTACTTTTAGTCTTCTCAAATAAATCCTTTCTTCAAAATGTAGTTAAAATGAGTAACCAGAGATTCAATCAAGCAATCCTTTGTGGAATCAATTAGAAAACTGTAAAGTTGTCAGGTCCTGTGGAACGTAACCTCTCAACTGTTGCCGGTGCTTTCTGCCCCAAATCATGGCCAGTTGTAGGTTAAGATGATGATGATGTACACTCAAAAAAAGCAGTCATAGCAGTCATAAGTTTAAAACATATACCGGAAAATAATTACAAATAATCGTGATCTCAGGCGAGGAAGTAACTATTTGTCTTTATGCAACATAGGACCAACAGGTTAGGTCCCTTATGATAGCAAATTAACATACCCGCAATACTGCATCATATTGTCACTCTGAGCAGATAATAAAACTCATACTTTAATTTACAGATATGAATATATTCCTTCAGTTGTCCATTTAATTAATTCAAATTGCATTTAATTGGTGTTGGAAATGTTTTATATATTCTATACACATGCCTCTTATTTTGTAGCAGATGAGACAGCTTTGTTCCACCATGGAGACATTTTAGTCATTTTTACTAATTTTTAATACATTTCTCTAAGGAACTGAGGATAGCAGATTTTAAAGTACCATAACCAAATGATGTGATCACCTAACGACTAAAGAAAGACGGTTTATTGAGTTGAGATATGTTTTAAGATCCTGAAAACCTTCATTAATGTAATTAAAATTTTCAATTTTTTAGTTAAGTTTTGTAGCACGCCAAGATAGTGTCAAGCTTGTCAATTCATGATCTCAGTTATTCAGTCATTCAAAAGCTGTTAAGTATGAAATAAGGTAAACTACCAACGACCAGCAAAAAACGATAGTGAACACGCAGTAATGAAGAAATAATGATTATTTATTTATAATTCCTTCAAATCCAGACCGGTTTTGGCTATTCAGCCTTTATCAATGAATACAATAAAATTTTTTTGAATGAAATGAAGCAGCCTGCATTTATACTAGTCTCTGATTACCTGGAAGCAATATTACAGCACCACCCAGTGGCTGGAGTAACAAAGTGCATGTTCCATTCTTGATTAAAGCATATGACCAGTGACATACAAATGCCAGAGGTGTAGATATTAAGTCATATTTTTAAAGATAAAAATCAAAGCTCTGGATGTAAGCCATTGTATGACATACATATTACAAGGTAATAGACCAATACCATAGTCATTATTTGTGAATGCATATCATAGTGTAAAAAAGCAGAAAATATATACCACTAGTATATATATATTTTGAAGGGTAATAACCACAAGTTCAAAAGAACTGAATAATAATGAACCAAGTACTGATCATATAATATATTACAAAATAAAGCAAAAAGAGTATAGTGGCCTCATTCTCAGCTATATTATAGATTATAATAAATTGAAATAATATGCTTGTAGATAATGCAAGTTCAACATTGTAATTGTACAATACTCAATGTTTAACGCCAACATACCAGATACGAATACCAAACCATACATATACATATTCATATCCTCACACACGATACAACATCCCAATGCCCAGTTTATGTTCATGATCATTGACAAAATTCAGGGAGATAGGAACAACCAACAGGGTTGGCACACCATTTTAAACCACAAGGAACAATATTGGATAACCAACCTTGGATGTTTATTCCCCTCAGGTCTGAATGACCATCTGTGAGTTTCACTGAACACTGGATGATTTTATAATCATGGTTACAACAACAAACATTCATATTGATCAAGAATTAGTACGAACCATTCAATGGTGGTTAGGCCTACCAACGCTCATATTATACTCTATAAAGCATGATAAAAAATTGTTCAGGATACGAATATGTATATGTATGGTTTGGTATTCGTATCTGGTATGTTGGTGTTAAACATTGAGTATTGTACAATTACAATGTTGAACTTGTATTATCTACAAGCATATTATTTCAATTTATTATAATCTATAATATAGCTGAGAATGAGGCCACTATACTCTTTTTGCCTTATATTGTAATATATTATATGATCAGTACTTGGTTCATTATTATTCAGTTCTTTTGAATTTGTGGTTATTACCCTTCAAAATATATATATAGTAGTGGTATATATTTTCTGCTTTTTTACACTATGATATGCATTCACAAATAATGACTATGGTATTGGTCTATTACCTTGTAATATGTATGTCATATAATGGCTTACTTCCAGAGCTTTGATTTTTATCTTTAAAAATATGACTTAATATCTACACCTCTGGCATTTTTATGTCACTGGTCATATGCTTTAATCAAGAATGGAACATGCACTTTGTTACTCCAGCCATTGGGTGGTGCTGTAATATTGCTTCCAGGTAATCAGAGACTAGTATAAATGCAGGCTGCTTCATTTCATTCAAAAAAACTTTATTGTATTCATTGATAAAGGCTGAATAGCTGAAACCGGTCTGGATTTGAAGGAATTATAAATAAATAATCATTATTTCTTCATTACTGCATGTTCACTATCGTTTACATTGTTGGCTTGACCCTGCATGCCATCCTTGCGGAGCGTATGGTTGTTTGCTGAAGTATGAAATAAGAGCAAACATAAGTGAAGTCCAACCCAGAGGTGAAAAGTTGAAGCAATAAACAAGAAAAAGAAAAAATAAACTTCTTCCAAGACTGATACTTGTTAAAATATCAGAAAGAAAGCACTTGCTAGTGTATGGTTTTAATAAAGTCATTCTTGTCCTGTCCACTTCAGAAGTGGTAGAAAGAGTTCTTTCCCCTTCTAAATCTGAAATAAGAGGCAGAGCCTGGATGGCACTCTGAAAGCAGCACTTTTTTAGAGCTCCTCAAAAATACTTCAAATAACAGGAAATAATCATTTTTTCACAGAAAAAACAGTTAACTATTGTTCTTTAACATTTATGCTATCATTATATTGAGTTTGGAATATATTCTTCAAAAATTTCCTGTCAGAAATATCTGGAGTTTAAAACTGCTCTCTGAAGATGAGTAGCTCAAAGAACACACATGCAGAATTTACTTTGAAGAAAGAAATTTAGTTGATGTCTTCTACTTCACAAGAACTATCTATTAAAATGGACAGCTTTAATAACAACTTACAAAACTTTAGAGAAAGCTGTCATAAACAAACTGAATCCTTTAAAGAGTTACTTCAACAGCATCAAACTAAAATATTAAGCATTGAAGAGTCTTTATCTGATATAGATGGAAGACTCAAGGGGGAAGAAATCCAGGGAGATGTCCTTCAGCAGCAAAATAAATGACTTATCACCAAGTTGGATGACATGGAAAATCGAGAAAGGAGGACTAATGTGAGAATTTTTGGTTTACCAGAAACATCTGAAGGAGATGATATTATTTCCTTTCTTAATTCATGGTTACCTGAAATCCTAGATCTAAAAGAAGGATTCTCTTATGGTATAGAAAGAGCTCATAGAGCCATTGGGAAACCTATTTCTTTATCACCATCATCCACTCCCAGGTCAGTAGTGGCTAAATTTCTCTCTTATCTTGATAAAGAACTTGTCCTTAAATGTGCTTGGAGAAGATCCTCACTGAAATACAAGCAAAATATAATTAGATTTGACAATGACTTTTCCTCTAGAGTTTTGGAAATGAGAAAGAAAGCCTGGCCACTTTTAAAATTACTTAAACAGAATAAAATAAAGGCACAACTGGCATACCCTGCAAAAATAAGGATTTTTACTTCAAATGAAATAAAAACTTTTAATGACATTGAAGAAGCAGTAACCTTCGTCAAAAACAATAATATAGTTACAGTCCCAGAGGAAATGGACTAGACTTTAACTACACCACTGAAAAGATCTCCGGAAAAAAATAATTGGATTGATGTAAAAAAAAAAAAAGAAGCAAAGAACTGACTCAAAAAGTATCCTTCTACTACCTCTCTCAAAGTATCAAGTAAAACTAAAAGTATATGCTAAAGGTAACAATTTAATATTGTTTGTTCTTTCTTTAAACATGTTGTAAATTCTATGTTATAAACTTATAATACACCTATTGCATACTTTAGAGTCAAAGTTTAGTTCATAAGTGACATATTACATCAATAATTTAATTGACTCTATTAGTTTACTTTTGTTCATGACAGTATTTTATAGGGGAAAATAAATGATTTGCTGAGTAGGAAATGCTAAATATACATTGTACTTTTCAGTACAACAACAGCTATGCTTTAGTTAATTTAATTTTCTTAATATTAGTCACTAGTTAATGGGAGGGGTTTAGTTGTATTTTATGACTAATTTCATTCATTGATATGGTTTTATGATTAATTTATACAAAGTCTTTGCATATTCACTGGAGCTTATTATAGCCAACAAGTTCATGATTTCAGTTGAACGTTTATTTTTAAAATGAAGGAGTGAAGCTTTTTAAATGCATGAGACTTGTAGGGAAATCTTCAGTTCCCTTTACGTGAGCCTGTCAGTGCATTTGCGAACTCTCATGAGTGTAGAGAGCCCTTTTGACATTTACCTTCTAACTATAAACCCTACATATTAAATAAATATCACTTTGCCCTTCTAGTTAGTTTAATCACATAGAATTTATTTCCGATACATTTAAATGTTTATTTGGATGTTTCTCCTCCATTTTTTTTTTTTGAGGAGTTAAAATGTCTTGAATTACTAAGTGTTACACTAATTGGAATCTCATCTTGTCTCCTTATCGAACACCATTGTATAAAGTGGAAGAATATTAAAAGTAGCCTGCTTTGTCTTTGCTTGGGTCGGAGTTGGCACGGAATGCTGTTGTTGACGCTTATATGAAGTGTATGTGACTTGTGGCCAATGATGACTTGCATAGGTTTTTGAAAAGATATTCCTGTTCCCCACAGATGAAGAACATAAAATCCTTTAGTTATGAGCAAAAACTATTCCCAAAACACCCAGTAATGTCTGTACAGATCAGTTCTTTTCTTTATTGTTGACATTAAGGAGCATTCCAAGAATGCTGTGGAGACACAATCTGTCATCCATTAGAACATATTTGGTTTCCTGCCAGCTCTCCCATATTTGACAACTGTGTCTCGGTGCTGGTGTGTGGTGATAGCTCAGTGCGGGGCTCTCTTCATTGTCTCCCAGCCATTTACAGTCTAATGGGTGGGTTTTCCCATTCTAGCCTAGTTGTGCAGTTGAGTGAATTTTTTGATTACACTTGGGAATGGTGCATGTGAGCTACTGTGTGTGTGTTTGTGTGGCTGGCTAGTCAACAGATGTTCTGTAAAAGGGATTTGATTTTACAAATTTCAAACAATATACATGACACCGGGTATTAAATTTTCAAAGATGACCCAATGCACCATACCTACACAGCCTATGACAACACACACTGCTAACAAGAAAGGCTGTAAATATAGAATAAACATCTATCTCTATAAGTTCTTTTCACTTAATAGATAACTGCAGCATAAAGTTTATTAAATAATGGTATGAAACTGTGGGGATAGTTTTATTATGGATTAGAACAGCGGCCATATTCTTTGTAACATCATCATATGCAATGTTTTTTGTGCTCATGCAGTTTTTCTACAGAAGGAGAGGTTATCGCACACAATCAGGCCAAAGGTAGATCCTCCTAATTTGAGGAAGCTGTCATTGTGGATTTGAAGAGCTTATTATGATATAGCTATTGCCAGTCATTGTGATACATAAGCTTAAAAAGTTTTAAGACGTGTTTGACTACCTTACCTCTTCCCAAAAGATATACAAGCCTCGTAAATTCAGCAAAGCAAACTTAAACACTTTAGCTACCACTGGTAGAGGTCATATCCTCTCCAGAAAGCCAACATTACATCTTATGAAACTTCAAAAGAAAAATGTGTTAGCAGGGGATATTACACCAGATTATTATTGTAAAAATTGCATTCTTTAAGATAAGCATCTGGGTAGAAAGAAAATATTCTTGAATTTAATTATCCCTGACTAACAAACTCAGGGCTGGGTGTTTCTCACCGACACATGTATAGAGGGGACTTTGGGCAGTGTATCAGTGGAGGAGCAGGGGCACAAGTGCAGACATCAAACGATGTTTGGTCATGGTCGTGGTTGTTTTTCTACATGGGAGGCACTTTGGGGAGCATGTAACACAGTAACAATGGCAGCAAATACAGTTTCTTAAATGGATACAACAGTGAGACACCCAGTTTTGCAGAACATATTAACTCGCAAGTGGCCCTAGAGCATGCAAATTTAATTAAGTATGCCCCATTGACCACACTAATTCCTACTACAAACACTCTAGGGACAATTAACTCAAAAACAATACTAATGTATAGAAATTGCACAGTATGATGTGGGCTCATGCTTTCTTTTCAAAAAAACAACAATAGCTGGCAAACAAACGTGGCGTTCACAAACAACAAGCAGGAGAGATCCATTTAAACGGAGGAATAGTGTGATATTGACTTCACAATTAGAAGAGGAAGAGAAAGTATAAGGTCTTATCTGATACTTGATCTTTACAAAGCTATATATTATCAGAAACTCCATACCTGTAACACTGCTTCTCATTTGATATAGCAGTGACAGAATACAAACAAAGAGCAATTTGTCCATGCTCATTTAACTATGCAAAGGTTGTCCCTGATTTATTTATTTATTTCTATACTGCACTGATGTCATAAGAATAATTTTAGGTACACCCATAATGTTTACACCTATAATGGTATATTTGTGGACAGGGCTCATCCAAATAAAGAAGGCTAAGAACAATGATGGTTGAAATTAGTACTAATATCAGTTTACACTGATTCTGAACCACATTTACAATTATTTAAAGATGGACAAAATGTGGAGTGTTTGTCTAGTGAAAATAGCAGGTAAACTACTTACGGGTGAGCTGCAGGAATATGTAAGTTACATAATGTTTATATTCAATATATACAAGTTGGATGGTTCATTATTTAAAGTTTCATATTAGCATTATAGTATGGGACACAAGGAAGTGAGTTCTGGTCTTACAACTGTAATAATGGGAAAAGTACACTAATAGAACATATTCTGCAAGTTCACTGAATCTATGCTGACAAGGCCTGAAATTCCTGGATTAGTAGAACTTCAAACAAGTGACAATACATGCAATATATTAGTTGACATGCACTTACAGTAATAAATTGAGACTTGTACAAATTCATTCTAATTCTACTCTTGAAATCTATTAACATGAAGGATTGTTTACAGGTCTGTACTGACACGTATGAAAAAAGAAGGGAAAAGTGATTGTTAAACATTACTCAAGATATGAAAAAAGGGAGGTAAATGAAATATAAAGACAAGATATATACATATGGAACCATTAAAACATAGAGAGGGTAGTTGGTGCATTTTTCAGTTGACTCATTGTACTACCTTTGGTTTTTCAAATTATTCATGAACTTGCATTCTTTATAGAATGAATAAATAATAACAAGACTCTAAGGCACCTGTATATTGCATATTTTGTGGTGGTTTTGAGAGAAGATAGTTTAAAATTGGGAATTGACTTCACAATAAGAAGAGGAAAAGAAAGTGTGAGGTCTTATCTGATACCTGATTTTTACGAAGGTATATATTATCAGAAACTCCATATCTGTAACACTACTTCTCACTTGATATAATAGTGACAGAATACAAAGAGCAATTTGTGCATTCTCATTCATCTAGGTAATCATTGTAATCATTAAATGCATTCAAAAGGAATTCACTGATAAAAAGGCTCGGGGTTGTGAAGTTATTATTTCAAAAACCTGACAGATTGATTATCTTACCTATGTTTTTAAGATTTGGTATCATTTGTTTAGCATTTATGGTAGCTGTTCATTTAAATTTATAATGCCTAGAATGGTATTGTGTGTTTAATATTGAGGTATAACTGTGAACAATCACTTATGATCTACTCTATTTAATGTTCTACATCAAGAGTAGCAAAGGAGCTCTTTACTGAAATTTGGAGTAATGTACAAATACGATATTGAGTTCTATTACATTAAATTTCTATGTATAGTACTGTTTGGAGTAGTACTTATATATGTATAGAAATACTACATGTCTAGAAAAATACAATTTGAACTCTTCAACCAATGCATCAGAGGAAAAGATGGTTTGTGAATTTATGGCTCACTAGATTGATTGTTGATACTATTGTAGTTACGTCTTACAATGTTGGTCATAGTATATTATATAAGATAATTACTAAATGAATGAGTCACTTTACAGAAACTCATAAAAGTTGAAAGGTAACTGGTGTAGTAAATGTCTCTTGAAATTTTTACCTACATTTTATGAATATTTGATTTTGATTGAAATACATATTTGATTTACTAAGCATAAAGTAAATTTGTTCCAGTTATTGCCTAAATTTTGTATTAAGTTAATTTTATAATAAATGCATACTTATGTGCATGGATCAAACTAGAAATATATGATGGAGTCAATTATTTATTATCTCCAGAATAGCATATAATGGAGCCTCTAACTTCTCATTGTTATTTGATTTATTGTTAGTGATGAGGGTTAATCTGACTGAACATTTTAGTTCTTTCAGATTAGGAATGATATTCATTCCATGTTTGTTAAAGGATAATTTTAAATATTTGTCTATACATGTGTATAAAATTAACTATTGTATTCTTGTTAGTCTTACCTTTTGGCCTCTTCTAGTATACATATTATACAACTCAAAAGGAAATACTACATTATTAATATATGTATGGAAGATATGCAGCAAATAAGTAACAAAATAACTTGCTATTGTTTCCTATCAGAACTCTTCAGTAAATAAATTAACTGGATGAGTATAGAACTTCTCTCACTGAATGTGAATGGTTTAAATATTTCAAGGAAAAGATCTAGCCTACTTTAATATCTAAAAGTAAATAAACCAATATTAATATTTCTACAAGAAACTCACTTTAAAGCTAATGGTAATTTCATTTGGAATCCAAATTATTTCTTAAAGTTCTGTAGCTCTTCATACAGTAAAAAAACCAAAGGAGGATTAACATTGTGGAGGAAAAGTTTTACTAATCCTCAAGTAATATATAATTATGAAGACAAAGATGGCCTTTTATCAATAGTAAGAATAAGATATAGTAATAGAATTTGGACATTGGTGAATCTTTATTGGTTTCTAGGTATAGGAGTAGGAACAATTAAGAAGCACATAGAACTTATTAATAAGACTTCAAAAGGTAGTCAAATTGTAGGAGGTGATTTTAATTGTATCTTAGATAGTCAGGAGACTACAAGTAGACTGTCATTTCTTTTAACATCTACAGGAAGAACTCTTAAGAAATGGTTAGATAACATGCAGTTATTAGATTCCTTTAGTCTTAAAAATGAAAGTTCATTACAATTTTCTCATAGTGATTATAGATTCAATACCCAAACAAGAATTGATAAATTATATGTATCCCAAGATTTAAAAATGAAAATATCACCTTCTTCCATAATTCCCTGCCCCATATCTGATAACAATTCACTTACTCTTAGAATTCAAATGAACTTTACGAAACTAACACTTACTAAAAGAATTCCTGCATATTTTACTAAATTAAATGAGTTTAAGACTTGGTTAGATATGGAAATAAAATATTACTTAGATGCGAATAATACTGGTGACGTAAATGTAGTTATTTTATGGGATTCACTAAAAGCATATCTTTACGGTAAAATAATTTCCTGGTGTAACAATAAAATAAAAGAATGGGAGTCTGAATTAGTTAATATTCAAAAATGCATTATAGAAATTAACCTCAAGGATGTGGAGAACCTGGTTGAAAAAAAAAGAAATTGGAGAATTGAATAAAAAATACAATGACATTATAACGCATAAAACCAAACTGGCATTGGAAAAATTAAAACTAAATTCTTACGCTGTTTCGCCAAAATATATGCATAGCCTAGCAATGAGATTAAAAAGGCAATCCAATTCAAACAATATTACAAATATAATTCATGAAGGGAAAACAAGAAAAATGTATCAGATATAGGTGATATATTAGATGGCTTCAAATTCCATTTCACAAAGCATTATAATATTAATGATTCTCCTCATAACAAAATAGATATAGGACTAGATTATACAAATTTAAATAAAATACCAGAGAGTTTAAACATAAATATTCAGAAACAAATAACATTTAAAGAAATTAAAGAGAAAATTAAGGAAGGCAAAAATAACAAAGCTCCAGGCATAGACGGAATCATTATAGAAATTTATAAATTACTTCCATCATCAGTCATAACAGTACTACAGAGGGCATTAAATGAAATTTATCTACAAGGCATTATTCCACCTTCATGGAGAAAATAAAAATCCCAACTTGTGTAGTTCATACAGGCCTATTTCACTTCTAAATAATGATTATAAAATGTTTATGTCTATTCTGGTTAACAGGATTAAAAAATCTCTAACTCAAGTCATTAATGAGGATCAAACAGTGTTTATTCACATTAGACGCACTCAAGACAACATACAAAGAATTTTAACCATTATAGATCTCTTAAATAGAGACAAAGCTGAAGCTTTAATAGTAACATTAGACATTGAAAAGGCATTTGACTCACTAAATTGGGATTATCTTTTCAAAATACTACAAATTTATAATTTCCCCTCAAGATTCATTAATTTAATAAAAAAACATTTATAAGGATACTCTAGCTTTTGTAAAATTAGGCCTTTTCACATCAGATGTGATTAAAATTACTAAGGGTACCAAACAAGGATGCCTTATGTCACCATTGTTGTTTGCATTAGCAATTGAACTTTTTTCTTCCACTATTCGTCTTAACCCTAAAATTAAAGGTATTGAAATTAATAATCAAATTAATTCCAAAATTATGCTCTTTGCTGATGATATTCTACTCACTTTATTAAATTCAGAAGAGTCACTATGTGAACTAAATTTATTAGCTGAAAAATTTTATCACATCTCAGGTTTAAAGATTAATGCTTCCAAATTGAAACACGTTATTAAATAATAACAATAATTCAATTTCTAACATAAATCCAATTGTTGGGAAACAGGTTTCTTCTCTAAATTACTTAGGAATTGTTTTATGTGAAATGTTAGAATTAACTCTATCTACAAATCATAATAATATTCTGGTACACTTAAATCATTAATAGTGAAATGGAATAAATTGTTCCTAACATTTGAAGACAGATTGCAGTTAATAAAGATGGTACTTCTCCCAAAGGTAAACTACATCACTTTAGCAATACCTATTATGCCTAGTAAAAAAGTTTTAAAATAATTAAATAGAATCTTTTTAAGATTTCTTTGGTATCCCAAAAAAAATAGGATTGCTTTCTTAAACCATATTAGACCCTGGGAAATGGGGGGCATACACTTTCCTGATTTAGAATCTTACATTAAAACATATATTCTTAAAACAGTTATAAATTGAATAGATCCAAAAAGTTCTTCCACTTGGAAAACATTACATATTGCTATTTTTCAGGAAGAAAATAAATTAGCAAAAAATATACAACTGCTTGGACAGAACAATGTACTCTGGAATATCATATATATCAACTTATAATGCAATTTTACCAAGCCTACTAACCTAAATTATATAAATTATATAAATTAATTTATAACACTTTCCAGAACTTCATAAACAATAATATTGAAATTAAATTATGGTTTCAGTTATTAACTCCTTTTAATATTACAAAAAACTTTGTTAATAACATTTCCTTAAATACTCTTAACTCATGGAAAGGAAATAATTTCTCATGTTGGTATCAATGTATATTAAATCTAACAGTCACTAATGTCAATCAGATAATTAATACATTCAATCTATCAAGTAGTGACTGGTTAGTTCTTAATAGTCTGGTACCATATGTGCAAGATATGTGTAGAACAATAGAAAATTCTTCATTTAACTCCATACCTAAATTTATATTGTATCTACATGAAGTATTATACAGAGACTTTAACTGGACAAATGTAACTTCAAAGTTATATAAAATTATTATTAGTTACAAAACAAATTCTAACCAGAAATGTTGGAATTTTATCAATAAAGATTATTCATTGTTGTTATCCAATGAATCAAAAATAAACATACTATATTCTATTAAGTTAACTTCAAATATGCAACGTTGGAGAATCTTTGCATGGAAATTCTTGCATAGAGCCTTTTACACCCCTAATAAAATAGCTAGATTTAAAAATACTAAAGCTGGAGATGTAATCTAAAATGTAATGCTGATTGGTCACATATTATATATGACTGTATTCATATTAAAAATTTTTGGGAGGATATTGGTGAATTTCTGCAAGCCATCTTTACTGACTATTTCATTTTGTCAAAGTCATTAATTCTTCTGAATAACATTGAAACCACTACTATGAAAAAGAAGGAACTTTATCTTCTTTGGACTATAATGGCTTACTCAAAAAAATGCATCACTAGGAAATGGAACTCCTCTATCATCCCAACAATTGATGATGTTCTCACTCTATTGGAAGAAGTAACACTGTTGGAAATTAAAGTCAAGGAAATGAGGATCTTTCCGAAGAATTGGACTAACAATCCTTGGGAGAAAGTTCTCTCCCTAATAGAGACACTGAAAATGGACACAATTTTATCTTCATAAGAAAAGAGGAAGCAAGAATGCAAGTTATAATTTGTTAATGTTTGTACAATAATCTTTATTATTTGTCTGTGTATCAATGATTGTATTCCTTTTGACTTTGTCTGACCTGAGGCCATTATATATTCTGTAAATAGTTCATTCAATTCACATTTATTTGATCTGTTATATTTACTATGTATTGTTTAAAAAAAAGTTTTCTCAATAAAATTATTTGAACAAAAAAAAATCTGAAATAAGACCTTGTTTGTTTGTTAATACTAACTCTAAAATGTGATTTTTAATATCTGACACCAAAACTAATTGAACTATCTCATAAGTACAAAGAAGATCAACAAATTCAGATATATAGTAAGAGGGCATAGTATGAGTATCCCAGTTAATGCTGAGATTGTTAAAGTAGTACACTGTTAAATAAAATTAAGAATTCAATACACAGGAGGTTCAGATTCAAAAGTTTACTAGTGCACACCAGGAGGCAAAAAACGTACAGAATTTTGTCTGACATGAAACAGGAAGCACACAATTTTATATAGGTTTAACATTTAAGCTATGCCCACCTTACTGACATGATATGTCACAGGGCATCTACATCACTTTAGCTTACAGTTCTTTATTCATTAAATCTGCTGATGCTGTATATTTTAAAAAACTTTTCCTCTAGATACAATACGGCCTTGCTATCCAGCTGGTCAGTCATAATGTCTTTCTGTAAAGTTACTTGTTCAAGGTTTCATATCAGTTCGAATACAATAGCAGCTTCAGTCTTTTAATACACGTCTTTGTTCTCTGTTACACTTTCTCACACAGCTGCGTGCTATCTTAGTAACACATGTACAAGGCCAAATCATTCCAACAGGAAAGAGCAGAAGATTTCATTATTTCACACATTTAATTTCCTGACCCAGCAGATAATCACTTGTGAAAAGCATAAACATTAAAACTTGCTAAGCTTGCATTCTGCCAGGGTCAGAGATCAGCTTTGCTTCAAGCCACACTGCAGTTTCAAAACTACTTACATTTACACATGAATTAATTGTACTGTTATATGATTAATAGAATAAAATGCATTATATACTACTTTGCTTTTAAACTAGCATTTCTCATATATTTAAATACACATTTTTCTAACATTTTTCCCCTATTAATACTTTTTATTCTATTTTGAAGTATGCATAGTGTCATTTCATCTCCTAGCCTTTTCCACTCAGGATTTTCAGCTAGGTGAGTCATTCAATCTATACTTCAGAAAAAGCATCATCTGAGATCAATCTTTCAATCGCAATATCTTGGTAAAAAGTTTCAGTAACAGATACATCAATAACATCTTTGATTAATCTTTTCATGCAGGGAATTCCACAGCAAACACATGCTCCTATTAGGAGTATACCCACACAAATGGCAATCAGAATATTCATTAGGATGGAACCCCACCCCCCCAAATAGATTCTGGAAAAAGTCCGTCAGTGGGTTTGGGCCTGGTTCAGTCATGGCTGATACTTGCTGAATTACCTCTAGGTGGTTATTAATCTCATGACGATTGTCAGGAATATAAGCACAGCATTCTTCTTCGATAAGCGCGCACGTACCACCTCTCACCGCTTGGGTGAAGTCAAGAGCCATCCTATTTTGTAGCACAACAGTTCTCATTGCATTCAGTTCATCAGTCACCAGTTCTAGGGTGGAAAAAGTTGCATTACTCATTACTTTGAGAAGTTTAGACAACTTCCTCAGCTCCCAGATCGATTTGACTGCTCCATAGGCTGGGAATATTCCTGCCCAGGATATAACACTGTCACTCAAGTCCATATGAGTCAATTCGCTTTTGTCTTTTACTGAATTATGGTCTTTCCAACCAGCTTCGATCTTTCCAACTGGATTCACAGGTTTCTTAACTGGACCTTTGGATTTTCGGGCTGTTCCTCTTACCCAAAGGTAATTCTGCAGTATGTCTTATTGCGGAACCAAGTAACCCAAAAACAACTGCCGGACCAATTCTCAGGTAACCATTTATATGCCTTTTTCCCACAAATAAAATAACAGTTTTCTACTTTAGTACTAATACGCATCAGCCCTGCATGAAGCATTTTCTGATCTATAACTGACAATTGTTTAAACAAAACTGGATTTTTTTGAATGTCACTCATAGTTGTTTTCAATGAGTTCAGATACGAGTCATAATTAGTATTGCAAAAAGTATTGCCATTACTATTCTTAATATAACATTGGTAAGATATGGTTATATTACAATTGCTCCAGCCCACCTGGAGGGTGTCATTTTTGAAAAAACATACAATTCCTTTTTGTGTGACAGGTAAAAATAAAGCTATTTTGTCCTGTGATCTCACAGTTCCTGTATCAAAAAGTAAATTCTCCCAAGTCTCATTTATCCCCAAAGGGACAGCGGACATTATCTGTCCTCCATATGCTGTCGGTATAGCTGTACAAACCCAGCAATTTGAAATGTTCATAGTCTCTGCATATACACGTTTCATGGCTAGGTATGTGTTAAAATTTGGATGCCAGTCTATAGACGTTTCATCATGCCTTCCCACTTTCAATTGAGTGGTTGTGTGTAGGATAAACCACAGCAAGAGGAAAATTGTCACAATTACAGTCAATAAAGTTACACTCAACAAAATGATTATGCAACATCTCTGGGGTTGATCTAAACTTCTATTCGCTTTGTTTTTGGCCATCTCGGTCTGGTTGTGTATCAGTCACAAAGTTTTTATCAAGTTGAAAGTTCTTTACCAGTTTACAATGCGTCAAATGAACCCAGGACGTCCTCTTGGCCACTCTAACTGCAGTAGGTATTGCCAACAGAACCTGGTACGGTCCCTCCCACTTTGGACTCACCCAATTCTTCCTTTTCATCACTTTCAGCCAGATCCACGACCCTGGGGCCAAGACTGCTTCCACCAGTCTGGTCTGTTCCTTATCTGAAAAAGAGTTAAACTGCAAAACAGATTTATTTGTTAACAGTTTCCTCATATAACTAGCTAATGAACTGTCAGCCGCTTGCTTTGCAGGCATGAGAGCTTTCCACTGAGGCACATAATATGCTCTCCCAAAAACCATTTCAAAGGGAGTCAAACCCTTTACATTTGGAACCGTTCTCATATTCAGCAGTGCCAAAGGCAGACAGTATATCCAATTCTTTTGGGTCTCCTCTACTAGCTTCCTAAGTTTGTTTTTCAGGGTACCATTGTACCTTTCCACCAGTCCTGCTGACTGTGGGTGGTAAGCACAATGGTTCTTCAAGGAGATACCAAAATCTCCCAAGCTGATGGATTGTCTGATTTACAAAATGTGTGCCATTGTCACTATAAATCCTCCGAATGCCAAATCTAGGGATTACTTTTATCAGGGCTTTTGCCACTGTTGTTGCATCCGGGTTTTAGTTGGAAAAGCTTCTACCCATTTAGAAAACATGTCTACAATAACTAAACAAAACTTTTTCCCTTCACATTTATTCAATTCTATGAAATCCATACAAATAGTATAGAACGGGTATGGTGGTATAGGAAAACTTCCTTGCTTGGTTTTAAATGCTCCTTGTGCATGGTGCTTGTTACAAGTATGACAAGCTGCACAAAGTTTTTTTGTGTAATTTGTGTATCCATATGTTTGGAATATTCGATTTACTAACTGTACCATCCCCCCTGTTGAGACATGGCACTGCCCATGGCTCAACAAAGCTGCATATCAAAATAAATTATATGGCAATATCGTTTTTCTTTCTTTGGAAATGTACAGTCCATTCTCAAGAATTACACCTCGTTTTACCCATTTTTGTTTTTCTGCTTTTGTAGTAAGCGTCTGCATTGTTTTTAACATGTCTAAATCTAAAATCTCAGAGGGTTGTAATTCCTCATTTAAAAGTACAGTTTCTGAGTCTGAGGCTGTTTGCTTTGCAGCTGCATCAGTGCATTGCCTTCGAAATCTTATCCTGTTGTTTTGTATGAGCTACACATTTACAAATAGCTACTTTGGTAGGTAACTGAATAGATTCTAATAACTCCAAAATAAATTGCGCATGATTAATAGGTTTTCCACTAGATGTTATCATTCCTCTATTTTTTCCATTGTTGTGCAAATACATGTACTGTAGAAAAAGCATATTGACTATCAGTATATATGTTCACACTCTTGTTTTTTGCTAAAGTACATGCCCTCGTCAAAGCTATCAATTCTGCTGCTTGTGCAGATTAGTTGTGTGGTAAGGATTGAGCTTCTAAAATTTCAATGTCTGTAACTACTGCATACCCCACCAGATTCTTCCCTGTAGGACCCCTTCTGCATGAGCAATATGTCACCTCGGCATTATCCAAGGGCATATCTGTGAGATCTTGTCTAGGTAAAGCTAACTGTTCAATTTCCTGCAGGCAGCTGTGTGGTGTGCCCTCCGCAGGAGTTGGAAGTAATGTTGATGGATTCAATGTCGTACATCGTTCAATTGTCATATGAGGTTGGTTCAGCAGTATAGTCATACATGAAAGATGTCTAGCAGGAGAAAGGTATGCCACTTTCTCTTGCAGTAAAATTATTGCAACTGCATGAGGCACTCTCAATGTGAGAGGGTGGAATAACACCACTGAGGCCAAAGCCTGTACTGCCATTGTGGCTGCAACTACTGCTTGTACACAGTGAGGCAAAGATCGCGCCACTGGGTCTAACTGTGATGAATAGTAGGCTATGGGGCGTTGCTTATCCCCATGTTGTTGTGTCAATACTGACGTCATATATCCTTGCTTACAATCTACGGTCTGAAAGAACCGTGATAATTTGGAAGTCCTAAAACTAATGAAGAAGCTATCAACTGCTTCAATCTGCAGAAAGCCGTTTCTGCTTTGGGTGTCCATTGTAAGATATCTTGTGCTGCCATTGGTGTCTTATATATCAAATCAGTCAATGGAGCAGATTCCAAAGCATAATTTGGTATCCAGCTCTGACAAAAATTAGTTGTACCTAAGAAAGACATCATTTCTTTCTTGGTTGTTGGTTTGGGTGCTTGCAAAATTGCTGTTTTTCTTTCCTCATCTAGTATTCTACCTTCATTGGATATTACATATCCTAGGTATCTAACTTGTTTTCTCCAAATTTGTAACTTACTTTTGTTTACTTTGTGTCCTTGCGTTGCTAAAAATTTCAATAATGCTACAGTATCCTGCACTGTTGCTGGGTGGGGGCTGCTAGCAAGATGTCATCTATGTAAAGTAGAATTTGACTACCTCCCGGTGGGGTAAACCCTGCCAAGTTGCTAGCCATTTCTTGTGCAAATATTGTTGGACTCTCACAATATCCCTGTGGTAGTATACCTCTTACCCTGAAATGTAAATGCAAACCAATATTGACTATCAGGATGTATAGGTATTGAAAAGAAAGCATTGCTAATATCTACCACAGAGAAATACTTCTGTTGTGGTTCTAAATCGTTTAACAAGGTATGTGGGTCTGGCACCATAGGTGCTCTAGGTATTACTGCATTATTTACAGCTTGTAAATCTTGTACCATCCGCCATTCCCCGTTTGCTTTTTTAACAGGAAATAGGGGTGTATTACATGGTGAATCAGGAGATTCTATCAGTACTCCTTCTTTGAGTAATGCTGCTATTATAGGCTTAATTCCTATTTCTGCATCCTTTCTCAAAGGGTATTGTCTTTTCTGTGGTCTAAAAGCTGACTTTGGGGTAATTGTAACTGGTCTTGCTGTTCGAATAAGTCCTACATCTGACTTGCCTGTTGACCAAAGAGTTGTTGGAATTTCACATAAAGCCTTTTCTTCTTCTAATAATAAAAATGCTAATCAGCTGTCCTCGCTAGATTGCAAGTGTACAGCTGGATGTGTCTGTGTCAACCAATTCAGTTTTTGTTTTTGTATCCCTTGTTCTGATAGTTCTAAATCAGTTTGTTTCTCCCATCTTGTTACTTTTTCTCCTAAATCTGCCCATTTGACACTTTTATTCTTTGTCAAGCTGACATGTGGTAACCAATTTGATCTATACAATGCAAGGAATTCTTGAGGTAATGAACAGCTAACTACACTGTTCCCCTCAGTATCCCAGTACAAAGTATAAAACCAATCTAGTTGCACGATTTCTAAACAATTCTTGCTCATACTCTATCAGGTCCTGGTGTAGTACAGTAGTATAGAGTACAGTGTAACAAATGCTGTCGATCAGTGTCGGGGCTTTACTGATGGCTACATTCATCAGTTCCTCGGTTACTGCCCCTGGACCAGTCGTGACTAGGTCCTCGCTGTACCAGTAAAAAGTTTCACCCTCCTACAAAGGTATCCATCTGTCTCTGTGCCTCCATACCTTGTACAGTTGGAACTACTGCTATGCCAAATATCTGCATAAGGTCCCTGCCCAATAGGTTTACTGGACACTTTGCAGAAATAACAATTTTACTTCTCTGGGTCATACCTGAAACAGTGTCAGTTATTGCTATATCATGGGAAAGTGGTTCCCTGTATAGCTGTCCATTCTTTACTAGTATATAATCAGGTGATTCTGAATGTTCTGGTAACTTGGAGGGGTGTATCAAAGTCCGTGATGCTCCTGAGTCACACAGGAAGTTGACTTCCCTTCCCTCCACCAGAAGTGTAACTTCCGGTTTAAGTATCTGCCAAGTAGAGCTCTAAGCTCAATAATGCTAAGTCCAAAATTTCACTTTCTTCATCCTCCATATCTACTTGCACTTCCTCTACTCCCTCTATCACATTTACATTTGCTTTTTGTTTATTAACTTTTCCTGATGATTTCTGACTTTCACTTGATGTATCCTCACTATCATATAGTCAGTCCTCATCTTCCTTATCTTCTGTGATTACTTTTTTGTTTTGCCTACAATCCCTTGCTAGATGTCCCTTTTTCCCGCACTTGAAGTGTTCACCTTTCTTTTTCCTTTCTTCAAAATCTTCTGATCGTTTGTCAGACTGTTTGTTTCCCTGGGCATTCTTCTTGCCCTTTTTACCTGACTGTAATACAAATACTTCAGCTCCATCTTCAGCAGTGAAGACTTGCCTTCTTTTTCTTTTACTATTAAAATGTCTTTCAGCGTTATTCGAGTAAGGCTTGTAGCCTCCTGTTCAATGGTCTGTCATGAATGAAGCTACTAATAGGTGCAATGCAACCTTTCAAAAATGCATTTTTTAATTGTTGTTCATACGGGGAATCATTTGTTTGGTTCTCAGGAACCGACATACCGCTATGATTATTAAAACATTCTAATAATCTAGCATAATATCCATCTATTGTCTCATTTTCCTGTTGTATGCATTGATTAATGCAAGTCCAGTCTGCTCTGGGTTTCCATTTCTCAGAGATTCAGTCTGTCAGACCTTTCACTCTGTTGTCTAACTCTGCGTCACTATGTGGGAGTGGTCTAAGCTCTGCATTACGAGGATTCCAGGTTCCACAAATCATGTGCCAATCTGGACCTATAATTTGTCTTACTACTTTTTCTACTTCTTCCCCATTCAAGTGGTAACTTATCCTCATGCCTTGTAAATCTTCTAAAAATTTCGTAAAATTAACTTTCGGACGGGGGATTCCCTCAGTAGCCTTCCGGATGTCCTCCGGTGTCCATGGTCTATATACTAAGAGTGTTGGGTCCTGCCCTTCCTGTCCTGCCTGAGGATTTGGGACCTCTATAAGTGGGCATATTTCTTCCTCACTCTCATCCTGTAGATTTCTCTCTATTTGGTATGGTTCTGTGTCCCTATGTGTTTTACGTCTTTGGGACCTAGTTTCAATAGGATCTCTAACAAATGGTTGTGGTCTTGCTGAAACTTCAGGATAACGCAGAAGCGGACCAGCCTGTCCACTCGCTTCATATCCTGAAAAGGGTAAGGGAGGGGGCAAGGGAGGAGGAGGAGGAGCTGTTGCTATTACCAAGTTATTATCCTCTTTGTCTAAGAATAATGTTTTTGAATTTTTAAGCTTCTGTTTTCTACGATTTGCTTCCTCAATCCAACTGTGTGCTTGAGGAATGCCTAGTTGGCGTTACTTTTATGCCTGACCTCCCACATCAGATTTAAGCTGTTTAAGGAGTTTAACTAGTGAAGTTTTATCTAGTTTACCATCAAATTCATATTTACTAACCCATTTCGTATAATACCTAACGTTATCAGAACGTTGTAATTGCATGTATTTTGCGTCTTCGGTTAGGGGCGGTTCTCACGAGGTTTTAGTGCACTGATTACCCATGTCAAAGAAAATGTTATGTAACCCTTTTTTATCACGTGATATCAAGTTCTCAGTTCCTGTTCACAGTTTATCTAGAATAACTGCCTACCTTATTCTGTTACCCTGATCTATGACCAAATATACAGTACTTCCTTTTGTCCCTGATCTGCAAAACAAATCTTGACAACAATATACTGCAACCTAGTCCCTGATCTAAAACAGAAAAAAAGGCAAATTCTTCCTACCTGAGCCTCCGGTATTGAACTGTTTAAGTTCACAGATCAGAAAGTGGCCAGCCTCTTTACACGACAATTCAGTCGGAGGTCTTTTCACTCAAGAAGAACCATTTCGGTAACTTCTCCACCACCGATACGCTCTGATCTGCGGCTTACCAAGGGAATTCTGTCTATAAAGGACCACACTTTTAAATAAAATTAAGAATTCAATACACAGGAGGTTCAGATTCAAAAGTTTACTAGTGTACACCAGGAGGCAAAAAACGTACAAGTACAGAATTTTGTCTGACATGAAACAGGAAGCACACAATTTTATATAGGTTTAATATTTAAGCTATGCCCACCTTACTGACGTGATATGTCACAGGGCATCTACATCACTTTAGCCTACAGTTCTTTATTCATTAAATCTGCTGATGCTGTATATTTTAAAAAACTTTTCCTCTAGATACACCTTGCTATCCAGCTGGTCGGTCATAATGTCTTTCTGTAAAGTTACTTGTTCAAGGTTTCATATCAGTTCAA
This sequence comes from Protopterus annectens, assembly GCF_019279795.1. NCBI lineage: Eukaryota > Metazoa > Chordata > Ceratodontiformes > Protopteridae > Protopterus > Protopterus annectens. The sequence goes on from NC_056737.1 coordinate 603,245,748, forward strand.
ATACAATAGCAGCTTCAGTCTTTTAATACACGTCTTTGTTCTCTGTTACACTTTCTCACACAGCTGTGTGCTATCTTAGTAACACATATACAAGGCCAAATCATTCCAACAGGAAAGAGCAGAAGATTTCATTATTTCACACATTTAATTTCCTGACCCAGCAGATAATCACTTGTGAAAAGCATAAACATTAAAACTTGCTAAGCTAGCATTCTGCCAGGATCAGAGATCAGCTTTGCTTAAAGCCACACTGCAGTTTCAAAACTACTTACATTTACACATGAATTAATTGTACTGTTATATGATTAATAGAATAAAATGCATTATATACTACTTTGCTTTTAAACTAGCATTTCTCATATATTTAAATACACATTTTTCTAACACACACCACAACTAAGGTATTACTGCTTACCATTTCAGACGAAGAGGCTAAAAATTCAATATGTCTTTTACTGTTCAAGTCTGGATTTCTGTAAGGAGCAATAATCCTAATACAGACCCAATTGCAAATTTGTACCATGGCAAGAGTTAAAATTTAATGTTAGCATCATGACATATTAAGTTTGTGAGAATAGAGGTATATATTATCCTCTCACACCAAAATTTATACAATTTGCAAACTTATCATATGCTATATCTCAAGCTTCAATGATAATTTTGAAATAATTCTCTGTTACAATTAATTTAAGTTCATAATTTTGTTATTTAGGAAAAATGTATTAGCATAGTAAACACTTCAGGTATAATCAAATATGAAGTGCATTGAACCTAACCTTACCTTCTTGATGGATTTTCTATAAAGCATTAACCAACTGCTTTATCCTAAATGCACACATTTTGGCATGATATCAAATCTGCATTAGCTAATTATTTTGTATCTCATTAACAAGATATATTTAGCAAGTAAAAAAATAGCTTTTTCTTCCAATAAAAAGGATAGGTGTTAATGAACAAATATGATCATAGTTGACAAAAATAATCATATTCTACAAATATGAAAAATGCTGAACTGATTGCTAAGATGCAATGGTTTTAAACAGTGATTAGTAATATAATACACATCCAAAAACAATAATTATATTAGAACAGCACGTAAAGTAATGCAAGTTTTGTATGGAATGGAGATACAATGCATTTCTAAATCTTAATCCTTGAATTTGACAGGAAAATCAGTGTGCCTGAACCAAGGCTCAACACCTTGGTAAGCTGCATCTACCAAATGATAATAAGCAAGCATGTAGTATTTGAACAACCTAGGCAGGCTATCTTTATTAAGAGCTTAAGTGGCCTGAAATATATTATCATAGTTAAAACACTGTACAAACAAGTTGCAGACAAATACCCCACAAGCAGTAAATGCAGAATAGCTTAAACCTAAATTAGAGGATGGATATCTGTCTCAAAAGCTCAAGTCATATCAATGAATATGCATGCTGTTACTGTACATAATATTGTAAAAAAGTGAGATTCTGTATATAGGGTTGTAATTGTGGTGAAATCATTAAGCAAGCCATAATGTTCATTGCTATTTTCATTTATATATGTGATTGTTTCCTTATAACTATTTTTCAATTATTTGTTTGAGGAGGGAGAAGTCAGTGATATGCTTAGAATTCTTTGAAGAGCTGAAAGTTTTAACTCTGGACAGGAATGAGATAATTACATGTTTCTGTTATAATGTATAGAATTAGTTAAAAATAGAGTCAATGGTTTAACAATATTATGTGAGACCATTCTCAGAAGCACAGGTAGGAGTGTGTGCAATTTGGCTCTAGTTTGTTGAGTGGCTTTCTTGCTTTACATAAGAAATGTCTTCGGAGAGGTACATAGCTATGGTGTAACCTTTCTCTGAATCTGGTCTATCATTGTTAGGTAAGGAATCAGCTGGTATTTTACAATGGAATTTGTTGATATCAGTAGGAAATGTATATACTCTGAAGCAAGAACATTACATAATGAAGAAGGCATGGGTGGTATTTTATCAGGAATCTAGCTACTAAGTTTCTTAAGAGCTTGCCAGAAGTATTTGGAACTGGATGTTAGGGTATTTTGTATATTTCTAAGGTAAGCTGCCTTATCTGCATTTGTTGCTAATCTGCATGTTCTTCTAAGTTTTAATTATATTTGGTGCAATTGATTGTGTTCTGCATGTTATCTTCTTTATCTGACATTTCAAAAAATAAGCATATATTAAAATAATGGTATCATGAGTTGTGGCGATTAGGTTTCCTGACTTTTCAAGGGAGGAAACATTTAACATTTTCTTATTTCTGTCAGCATGTTTTACCTAATGTTTTTATTGTCTTAAGTGACAAATTGAAGGTGAAAGCAGTGCTTACTAATTTCAAAGATAGGTTGCCTATCCACATTTACCTTAATGCAAGCTTTTTTTTTATTTTTGCCAAATGCAAACTTGTTATGCATAGCTTCAGACTACAGTAATTTACAACACCCAATAACAACCAGTCTTGTAAATTGACAGGCCATTTGCTAAGGGGTGTATAAGATCAGTTAGCATAATACAGTTATAAAACATTTGCTATCACTACAATAAGTGCTTAAAAAAGATATCTAAAATGGCTTACAACAAGACTTATAAATAGGCAGAGACACAAATAAGAGGCAAGGCCAAAATACAGCTTCTACCAAGTATGCATGTGACATACTGCAAACAATCTCTTATTACTACATACATATTTTCCCACATTTGGGTAAGTGTCAACCTGTTCACAAAACATGTTTTCTCTCTAGTAGTTTGTCTTTGCCTTCTGTACATTGTGGTTAATTTATACGAGTGAGATAGACATGAAGAAAAGAGGCACTTGATCTATGTGTTCTCCAGGTTCCTTTAAGAGGTGGCTATCACAGCAATGACTATAACTACCATCTGAATAGTTCAGCATTGGATAACTGTATCAAGTTTCTGAAAACTGATGCTGGTATGTGGCACCCACAACGTCATAGAATTCATAGACTTATCTGGCAGAATGAATATCAACAAAGCTGTGGTTTCCTGCCACAATGGTGACACTGATGGGCAAGTCCAAACATTGTGTTGTATGTCTGGCAGGGATACATTACAAACAATGAAGAATGAATCTCTTTTAAAACTATAGTCTGCACTGTGTTATGGAGCCCAAAATCCTAGATATAAAAAATAGGAACATTTTTTTCTAAGAAATAGATAAAGAGCTTAACACATTGCAATAGCTGTAGAAAGTATAATGTTAATAAACTTTCACTTCCTTTTGTGACCTAGAGGTCTATCGTCATAAACATAGTATTTTCTTCATGTTCTGCCTATTCCTCTACTTAATCACCCTTAGTCAATCAACTACCTTGATCCATTGGAATGATGTACCCTAGCTATCCATTCTAATTTACAACCCTTGAGAGGGGTACTGCGTGGAAGCCATTAGCACTCACCCAGATCTAGCAAGAACATACCTAATCAGTAAATATGTGAAATGCACCTGAAGAAGGTTGAATGACATAATGATAAGCAGCAACTTCCCTGCTGCAGCACTTTTGTGTACAAGTGTCTCTACCTCCTACCCATAGTGCAGTATGGACACAGGCAGCATGAACAAAAATGGTACCAGAACTCTATCTCTGAACAGCAGCTGATAGACATTTCTGAGTGCACAGAGTTTTTATAAAAAATGTTGTCTGGCATGTACTGCCTGCAAACAGGACCAAGAGGAATACATATATTTTCTCTACTCGTGCACACTATGGCACATATAGCCGTTACAATACTTTCTACTCATGGACACTATGGCATATATAGCCATTACAATACTTTCTGCTCATGGACACTATGGCATATATATAGCCATTACAATACTTTCTATGCCCTTACAAAACTAGCTACAGGGACCTTTCAGCAACATATAAGGGACACACTGGGTATATCACAGTCATAAGCCTACAGAATACTCAGTACCTTTTTCAATATACTACAAACACATGTGGATGAGGGCTGCCTACAGAAAGTCCAGTGGAACTGTTCTTAATTCATATTTGGATAACCACATCGCCACAACAGTCAGGAAATCCTTCTATGTGGCACACCTCATCATGAAGGGCTTTTCATCCAGAAAAAAGGAGGTCATTGTCCCACTGTACTCATCCCTCATTAGACCCATTATAGAATACAACACCCCATTTGGTATGTACCTCTCAAGACATCTGCAACAACTGGAAAGGCCTCAGAAATACCTCACTAAAAGAATCACAGGCCTAAAGCAGATGCCCTATGCTGACCGCCTTAAAAAACTCCAGCTATACTCTGTCGCATATCGCCTACTCAGAGGTGATCTCTGCTTAACATACAAGGCCATGTCAAACCCAGAGCTGTTGGACATGCTACACTTAAAGAAATCCCAATCCCTCAGAGCTACACGCTCCAGGGATCTAAACCTTGTCATCACAATAAACAAAACATGCTGGAGGGATAGGTTCCTGACCCAGAGACTCCCCAGACTCTGGAATAGATTGTCCATACATGTCAAGCAGAGTGTCTCTTTGGACCTCTTCGAGAGGAACCTTGACCATTGGATGGGAGAAAGGAAATTCACCCCAGGGATCATGTCAGTCACCCTGCTAGACAGGGGTCCAGGAATTAAATAATGTGGGAAGAAATAGCCAGGGAATTGTTATGGCTAGGCTTGTATAGGCCCTAGGGCTGATAGCCTAGTACCAACCTATGAACCTATATAACATCAGTCCACAGTTGAGGTTATAAAACACCCACAACACCTTTTTTGTAGGGGGAGGGTCAAGCCCCCCATACCCCACACCCCTTGTTACTCATACATACCAACTCTGAAATCTCAGTATCTCAAGGAAAATAGAAATCATGAAGAAAGTACAATATTATACTTTATTGTACCAGCCCTGGAATCACACATTGATGTTTGGATTGTCACTCACTACTGCAACAATGTTAAGCCTGTACCTATGGATGAGCATATCTGGTTCACCAACACACCATAGGACAACCCACCACTGTGCATGGCTTATTTCATATTGCCCACCTCTCTAAAGTACTAGGTGCTACAGAATACATATATGTGGATTTAGAGCCCCCACCTCGTGACCACAGATTGTGTTTTCTCAATAGGAATGGTTTCTGTTCTATCAACTGTCAGGTGCTGTGCAGTCCACAGATGCTAATAAGCAATGTATCTACATAGCATCATGGCAAAGGTAAGATTCCCATATCGGGCAAATAAGTCAGTTATTTTGCCATTATTTGTGTAGTGAAATTCCACAAGTCACCTAGCTGGTAAGTTCAGTCATAGTGATAATCTGATATCTAGAAAGCCAAAGTCAATGTCCTCACATCTCACCCTCCACATGTTCCTACTGTGTTTCAAGTGATACTGGGCACCTAAGTGAGCCCTGATTAATGATGCCCATATGGAACCCACATAGCATTATCAAACTACAGAATAACACCACGCACAGACTTACAAACCAGAAACATTGTAATGCTCATGTTCAGCCTGCTGTAGGTTTGGTTCTGCTGCCTGCACAGTTTTGAGGGCTACTGCAGTATGCTATCTGCCACTATCTGCCAGATGTTCTTATCATACCACATGCTGCAAAATATGACTGCTAGGAAGCAATCAGGCTGAATATCCACCTTGGGAAACACCAACATCATCCAGCAACAGTAATATGGCTGAAAGATAGCAAGCAGCAGCTGCTAATCCCCCCACAATGGAAGCCCACACAGTTTGCTTCTGCATGTGGTTAAAGCCCTTTATAAGCAGAGTATGACTATGTGGGATTATGTATAATCTTGTGTTGGAGTTAAAGCTAGCACTACAGGTTTTTATTATAGTTAAAGTTAGCACTGCAGCATTTAGTCTTATTATATTAAGTTGTGTTGATGCAGGCAGATAACCTTATTAGTACCATTGCATTAAGCTATTTTATAGCAGCAGCATATTTTCATGCTCTGCCTGCATTAAGCTTCATGATGCACACTGTAATCAGTTTACCTGGTGTGTAAGTACATGAGATAAGAAAGAAACTTTGCCTTGAAATTGCCGTGCACTGTCTCTTCCCAGCAACTTAAGCATGTGTTATACCGAAGAGTGATGAAATATATTAGACTGTTCGCTTCTAGTAGGCTAGCACATGAGAAAATTAATTTTAAAATATACAGTATCAGAATGATTCAGCAGATGTAAGATATATAAGTTCAGGGCTTTACTAAGCTAAGCTGACCCCCTGTCCAGGACATAGAACGTTTCATTTACATCTGTGCCTGATTGTATTAGTGTACTGACATAGACAGAAGCTTGCTTCATTGACAGTAGATAGAGTTGCTTGCGGGTAATAATTTCTTTGATGATGCATAGCAGAATTGACTGAATAATAAAGCTGCTCTAGCTTGCAAATGCTTTTTAATAAACCATTTTATTGTGATGCAGCTGCTTGTGTCTCATGTCTCCTTCTGTCACTAAAGAGAGTGGTCTCTCAGTTGTTTACTCAGTGTCATAGAGTATATTCTCCAGTGACAGAGGGTGGAGCCACTTTGTTACCATGATCTGAGGGCATTGTGCTGACTTGATGTCCCCCATGACAAGAGTGTTGTGCTTTTATGGGAATGAAATCTGTGTAGATTTGAATAGCAATGTGCCATCCTCTTGAAGATGGGCATTCATCACTACCCATGAAGTGGGGTGGCAGAGTGCAATATTCCTATTCCTGCAAATGCAAATTCTGCAGCTTGCAATGGCTTGTAATATTGCCACCCCATATATGTACTGACTTAACAGCTATGAACAACACTACTGGACAGGACAGTGATTGGCGGCACTTGCTGTCCTAAACATGGCGAGTAATATACCAGTTATGTGTGTGTGTGTGTGTGTGTGTGTGTGTGTGTGTGTGTGTGTGTGTGTGTGTGTGTGTGTCATTGTGGCCTTAATGAGACCTTCAAGGGCTTTGTATATGGACTCATTGACCTCACTAAAGCAGTGGTAGCACTGGGCTGACTTTCTCCCAGACATCATGCACAACATCAGTCATTTGTAGGTCGGCAATGGTAGAAGATGAATGTGCCTAAATTAAAGATTTGCACATCCATTGACTGAGCCCTAGTGCCAGTTTCATTTCAGACAGTAGGCTTTAACTTGATGGAACTAGGAAGCCCCTGCGAGCTTACCTTATGTGGGGTATACCTTTACCATGTACAGTGTACTGCTCTGTTGCTGCACTCACAGGGGGAATGGTTCTGGTGAGCCGTTCATGAGGCTGCTGCATGCTCATGCTGTACATCCTTTGCTTCAGGTGCAGATAAGTCTGTATTTTCACTCTAAACAATAGATGGAGGACCACCTCAGAAGGAGACAGATAGTGCCTGTGTATCAACTTGCTGTGATTCAATGTGTGACTCAACATCATCATCAGACCCTGAGTGGGTGTTGACATCAGTCTGCTGTCCTAAGTCTGTACATGTGTCACCACTACAGTGGTCTGGCCTGTGAATACAGAGTGCAAAGACAGAATAAAGTGAATCTGAATCTACACTGTACATGTGAGGCCCTGTAATATGCATGCAATCAGTGGTGCAGAAAATGCAGATATAAAATAAAAAAGACACTTCTGCTGTCATTCCTTTCAGCCTCCACACCTGACATACTTATGAGAAATATAGGCAATGGTATTTGTGGCTTGCCTATACCTTGTATGTGCACAGCTGCTCCTTTACACATCTCCCTTTGAAACACATGAAGGATGGCCATTCCCAGGAATCTGTGCCCACTTCTCTAAGCATGACATATATGCATTCATCATCTCCATATAGGGACGCTACCAACTCCTTGTTGTCAGTTAAGCTTGTAGTGAGAAGTAGCTGACCTCCTGTGGCTATTCTACATACCGGCTTGCAGCTCCATCTCAACATATCAGTGACATATATCCAATATTGCTGTATTGTGTGACTTTTTTTCCACAAATGGCTTTGATATTATAGACCAATATCACCCAGAGATAGTCACCTAGAGGTTGGTGAGCATTCCTTGTCTCCAACAGACACTCACTTTAGGTCCAAACTACCTGTAGAAGGATACCATTCTCCACTTGGCTGAAGTTTTCCAGCCTCTGGCTTCCACCAATGAATACAGGAGAAATACCTGTAGGCCAGTGATTGCTGCGGTCAGTCAGCTACAAATTACAAACAGTGAGTTGCCATAGGTATACACAGCAATACAGGTTTGGACACAGATGGGAACACAGTAGATGCCACAGATAATCTATGCTATAGATGGGAAAGAACTCCAATAAGTACACTAAGATAGGTAGGGAGAGTCCTATGCCTATATATATATAGATGGAGTAGCTGTCATGCAGAGGCATATATATATATATATATATATATATATATATATATATATATATATATATATATATATAATCTATGTATCTATATGGATATATATGGGTCTACTTTACATGATCGACAACTCAAATGTTCGACTTTCATATGGCCGAGACCATACAATCGAACATTTGAAACATCGGCCATGTAAATTAAGCAGCATAACACACCAAAAAAAAAAAAAAACTAACTCTGTTTAGTAGGGGAGCAAGCCCCACTGCACAAGAACCTGCTGCACCCCCCAAACCCCCTGCTACTTAAATATACCAACTCCGAGATTGCACTACATTGCAGTAATGGGAAATATTCCCATTCTGCACTGTATGGAGATCTCCATTCAGATCGGTCGAGCTGTTAAAAGTTTGATCATATGGTCTCGGCCATATGAAAGTCAATCTTTTAAAAGGTTGAGCATCTGAAGGGGACGCGTATATATATATATATATATATATATATATATATATATATATACACACACACACACACACACACACACACACACACACACACACACACACACACAGAGAAAGAGAGAGCAGAAAGATAGAGAGAGAGCTATACATCTACATATATATATATATATATATATATATATACACACACACACACACACACACACACACACACATATATATATATATATATATATATATATATATATATATATATATACATAGATTGTTAGATTGATATATATATATATATATATATATATGTGTGTGTGTGTGTGTGTGTGTGTGTGTGTGTATGTGTGTGTGTGTGTATAGATACATAGATAGGAGAAGGATGGCTATCAGCAACAATATGCATAGGGGCACTTTGGGGGTAGCAGATGGCAGTGGGCATCTGGGCTATGATGTCAGAGTTCCACATGGGAAAGTTAACTACAGGTGACCATATAACATACAAACACAGCAACTTTGTGTACAACATATAGGATAATATAAGTACATCAGCCCTATATGAACTATATAGGCCCTAGTAAATATTAGTTTATGTGTATATACTTTTTTCCAGGACATGGGCTGACACATATAACAAACCTGAGATATGAATCTTTCCACAGTGTTGCACAACACTGTGCTCTTCAAAAGGGGAGTGTTATCTTTAAAATCAGCTTCTCTGCTGCCAGAAACATGTTTCCAAGTGTAGTTATTTATGATGTTGCTCTTTCTCCTCTTTTAGTACATGGCTTGGCATTTAAAATGATGGTGCATACACTAAAACCACAAATGTAAAGCAATTTGAGCAATGTATATGCATTCAAAGTGGGTTTATTCCATGTATGTCTATGATTCGCTGTAGTTTGGTGAAGTACACAAGTAGCCTGAAGCCCAGCTATGTTCCATCACACATTACTAATGCCATTCCTGAAGGTTCATGCAGAAAGCCTGGGTACATGCATCATGCTTTTAGACAGAGCAAGCAGCATTGCTCATGATTAAGAAATCTTGTTTTCAGCATGACTGCGAATTTGTTCCTTATGAAAGTGCAACCCTTGTTTTACAGGATATACATGGGGAAAGTTGCTAATGGCAATGTCCCATAAAGCGTGCTTGTCTGGTGTGCTAAGAAGAGCAAAGTCATACTCTTTTTTTTTAAGCAGCCAGTTCAGGGAGCAGCTGCTGGTATCCTTTGTGGATCCATTTAGGGAGTTAGATGTCATCTTCTACCTGACAGATTTACTGACTGAGGCTACTGGCATTTCCAGTGCCAGCTAGCATTGGAGGCTGTGGTATGATGACCAGCATTATCACTACCCTGAAGTTCTGATAGTGAGAAGCAGAAGTTAGGCAAGAATATCCTAGTTATTTTGAAAGTGCATTCCTACTTTTTTTCTTTTTACATTTATTTATAGCAGTGTTCCTAATATAGGCTATTTCCTCTGAGAGGTATCAGGACATACTAGGTAGGCTACTGTGGGAAATGGCACCTGTGCAGTAGTTCTCACTTGTTTATATGATATGACACCATAGTAGGGTAACACATAGCTGTTCAGTAGTCAGGTTGTAGCAATTAATGTTGGACTGTGGCTTTGTTGTGAAGATCTGGGCATATTTTCATGCAACGTCTGTCTTGCACTTATATTTAGGAATGTTGTTTTGTTGTGAGGTTGCAAACACTGTCTGGCTTTTACTGTCTTGCCCATACATGCATGTGGAACTCTGACTTATACTTGAGGCTATAGGCAACTTTTCCGGCTTCTTTTATCCCACGTATACATGCGTGAATGTAGCTTTGCACTGCTGTGCATATCTGACCTACACCTGTTTGTAAAAGCTGTTGTGCCTGCTTTTGTCTTTCAGTAAAGGGAGAACGAAAGGATGATAGTGTTGGCTGATGCAGGATGCAGCAGCGACATTTTGCACAGTGGGGTTGTTTGCTTATTACCTGCTGACTTGTACTGTGTTGACTGTACCAGTTGTAGGACATGCTCATTTATGGTATCCTTCTTACTGCATCTCCATCTTACAGGTCATGATGATAATGAACATGGTTCATGAATGTCAGCTGCTGCCCACATTTTTCCTGCCTGTGGCTGCAATTAAGATATCTTGGAGTGTTGGGATTGCCTCCCCAAATAGGATTCTGACATCTGTCAGACAGGCAGCCTGGTACAATCATCTACTATTGCCCACCCATTATTGTGACAAATAGCGAAGGAGATGGTTGACAGGGCAATGGTGCATTGCATAGCCATTATCTAGACCATTTTATGGCATGGAGTTGTGAGCCTCTGCCATCAGGTCAACAGAGGTGGGAATGGCTCCTGCCTCCAGCTACCTTAACCTGTCTCAGCTATCTGATGATTTCCACTAGAATCTCTCAGGGCCATTTGGTAGCCAGCATGCTGCCCATACTCTAAGCTATTTACAGGCAGGTATACCTCATGTTGTTCACTTCTCCCCATCACCATTTTACCACCATTTACTTATCCCCAGCCTATGTCTCCCCTTCCTAGTGTGTGCACATCCACCCATTTGTCTGTTCAGTATTATGTTTGTCTGTGCACTCACGCTGTTTACTCTTTTTCACCTTTTCTCTCCCTGTTTTTCTAAAACTCTTCTCATTATCCTTACGCTATCCATAAATATAAAACGAGATACATATCTTCAAAAAATAAGTATGCTTTAACTCCCCACCTGCAGTTTCTTTTCTGATTCCCCTTTCTGTGTACTTCTGTTTGCTAATTTACCCATTTTCTGTGTCTTATATTCTTATTTCCTTCCCCTTCAGTGAAGTGTCCAGCTGACTATACACAGGCAGCAGGTATGCTGTAAGTCATTAGTATGCGTCACTTCCTGACAACATGCTCCTCCACATGCAGTCTCATACTACCTGCTGCTTGCAAGCCTCTCAAAGTCTGCAGTAGCTGGCACGTGCCTTGGCCCATAGCTTACATTCTGCTCTAATCCACTGTGGTTTTCTTACAGATTTTTAGTTTTGCTCCTTTTTCCACCCTGGTACACACCTATCAGCTCAAACATGTACTGTGTTGCCATTTAGATTTTCAAACTTGCTTTACTTTGTGATGTGGTGTTGCTACAATGTGCAAGTCTTGCTCTGGCATGCAGTGCATTTCTATGAATCCCAGTCAGTTTCTTACTCTTTCTTGTATGTGATTATACAGAAATGAGTACAATAACATCAGATCTTGTAAACAAATGGGCATAGTGTCCAGAATATCAAATGAAACCTCTGTCTAGTATTATTTGTGTGATATGTAACCAACCTGAGCACTATACAGATGTATATTAAACAAGCAGTAAACATCCTACTATGACATGTCAAATGCTGCTGCTTACCTGCATTATCCCGAGGCACTATGGTAGAATGTGCACGCAGGTGTGCAGTATTACATATTCCATTGCCTTAACTGTGTATTCAAGCGTGTATGATAAAGTAGTGGCCAAGTAGTGTTGTGAGATGCAAGTCATACCTACTGTGTGGATTAACATTTCTTTGGACACCCTACAACCACTGTATAGGAAAATCATACACACCAGCCCATAAACATGCCATTGAAGTACAACATATGTATGCCAGGAAAAGGTATGACAAACAATCAGAACAGCTGTGAAACCAAAGCATGGACAATAAAGTATCAATGATAACACATCCACCAATCAATATGAGTCTCCAGCACAACTACCACCCTACAAATAACTACTTTCCTCCCCACACACACTTGAACACAGTAACACAAACCACAATACCTTCCCGTCCAGGGCAAACACCCATAATTTTAGAGTTAGGCAATGTGCACAGGTTATGCATGTCACAACACATGTCCAATCAGTAGAAATGAATGGCCTATGTCAGTAATAACAGATGCTTGTGTAACCTATGATTGTGTCATGCATCTGGCATCTGGTTTGTGAAGAACAGTCCCTGTAAGTAAAATGCTATACATTCCTGTCTTAACAGATGCTGCATCATAATACTTTTATACGTATATAATCTCATAGCACTTGTCACACTATCTTAACTTTGTATTTACAAGCACTACATAGCTTGACATAGTAAGTAGAATTACTTCACTGGTAATATGTAAGATGCAGTACTGTAAAAAAAATGGCACCACTTCTGCAAGTACATACTCAGGCAACATGCACACATAACACGCAGTTATATTAATGAAAAATCATATAGGCACCTTCACCTGGACAGCCTCTCTATTCTCCTCTGGAAAAGGAGGGAGTTCTCTGTGATTTCTGCTGAACTTCAAAAGAAAGACAAAAATAAAGAAATCATTAATTAGATGTACAATGCAATCATAATAAATTGCATGCTAAATTACAGGACAGTGGAAATATTAAAAGGACTTATCATGCATGTTTCAGGCCCTTGCTCTGACTGCTCCTTCCCATCAGTTACAAAAGTCAGGATGGCACCTCTGAAGGTCATTACGGTGCTGCCAGCACTACTCAACAGAGTGGTGTGTGTGAGTAGCATCAGCCATTACCTGGCAAGAATGTGCCAAGCATCCTTTATACTGGGGACCCTCATAGGAGTCCCCAAACTGGGTGCTCCTGGCAGACCCTATGCGGCAGATGTATCATCATTATCATCACCGATCCCCCTTTCTCCTATTTTCTATATGGGGTCAGGGTACTGTGTCAACTGTCACCATCTCTGTCTATTCAATGCCACTCTCCTACCTTCCTTTACTCTCATGTCTGACTGTCGCAGATCTTCTCTCACACAATCCATCCATCTCTTTTGCTAGATGCCCTCATTTTCTCTTGTCTTTTTCCTGTCTGTCACAAATCTTCTTCCCCAGATTGTCTTCTACATTTCTGCAGATGTGCCTGCACCACCATAATTGGAACTACTCGAGCTTCTGCTCTTATGTCATCATTTCTTCATCTGGGCCACAGTGTGTGTCCTACAGGCCATCTTGGGCACTTCGTCTAACTCACCTCTAGCTTCCTCAACTGTTCTGCCTTTACTGCCCAGGTTTCTGTACCATACAGCAGTACTGATGCACCACTGTTTTGTACACCTTACTTTTCAGCTTCTTTGGCATTTTTCTGTTATAAAATATCCTTGACACTCTGTGCCCACAGTTATAGCAGGATTTTTATTTTCCTTGTTGCACCACGTGGGGGCACCGCCAACATCAGTGTCCTTGCAAGGCATGGCCATTGACCAAGTTGCATTTCAAGCAACAAGCCCTCTTGTTGCCATGCATATTAATGTTGTCAGCTCATGATGTGCAATGTTGAACAACTAGTTAATGTGATCACTCGAAGAGCCACCATTGTTTAGCTCACAAATAACTAGTGTAGGGTGAGGGTATTAGGGTGTGAATGTCAGTATGGAAGATGTGCAGCAGTTTCCCCCTTTAGCTCCTTGACTGAGGGTACTATCATGACAGGGTCAATGGGGTGACTATGAGGTTGTAGCCTAAGTTCCAGTACATTTATGATTGTTTTGTGTGTCAATGTAGACCATGAATACCTGTAGGTCAAGCAGAATCTTTTTCATGTTTACTGATATGATAGTAGTCTTAGGGCTTGCATAATCTATAAATTTCAATACAGGTGACTACTGCCTTGTATTGTGACTGTTGGTGCTTTGGGGGCATTGATGCAGATATTGCTAAGTGAGACACCTAACATACGCTAAATACCATTATGTTGAGAGTTTTGCCACATGTTGCTCTGAGTGGTCAGTACTGTGGAATGTGTGTTTGTTGAAGGGAGATGGATAGGTATGAAAACTGGTAGCATTGTGAGACGAAGTGTATCTACTGTGGAACTTTCTGGCACTCGGTGTCTATGTCTGTGTATGGTTGTGCCCCTGTGAAGATATTAGATATTATCTGTGCTAGCATGACTGGCGGAAGTTTTGCAAATAATTGTAAATAATTGCAAATCACCCTATGTTACATATGCCAGCATGACTAGCTATAATTTTGTAAATAAGTTTGTCTTTTGATTATTACTGTGATTTATGCAAGATGTTTGAATGTCAAATGGTGTTCTTCTGGCTGTCCAAATGTACATGCTCTTTGTAAAGAAAATTCTGAATGCAGGTTATGCAGGGTTAGCTGACCTAGATGTAATGTCAATGTGTGCCAGAGTTGAGAGAATAGAATTTTCACTGCAGCTGTTTATTTACTTTTCAAAGTCTGATATCAGAGATAAATTCTCATAACAGCTCCTGTTACTTTTGAAAAAGATCTGCTATAAAAAGCAGGTTCTAAGTCAATTGTTCAGTTCCTGTTCAGTAGCTGTTTTTCAGAGCTATTCAGCAATAGTATTCCAGTTGCTTCAAGGAGAATAGTTGTTCCAGTCACTGAGGATTGTCAGCAGCCTGGAGTGCGGCCATAATTTCTCATCTAACTTTGCAGAAGTAAAAGTATAATCTTGCCTTGCTAAGTTATTTAAATTAGATAGGGTCAGTTAATCTTCAAATAGTCAGGAAACTACAGCTAGGTAGTTAGAGGTTTTCTAAAATCAATGTGAGATCTATCCAGCAGTAATATGTTAATATTTCCTGTGTGTGAAACTCTGATGTTTACTGGAATCAGTTATTCAGTGCTTACAGGTTTTAAATCATTTTACTTATTATTAAATGTTTCATTACCTTTCATTGTAGTGGTTATTTTGTTAATATTTTTAATAACTTGAGAGTGTTTATCCTTATTGTGATAACACCAGGACCACTCCAATAAGCCTTACTGCTTGGGGTACATGCTGCCATTCAATTCAATATATATTTTACCCCATATAGTTGAAAACCCCTTTTGAAGGGTATTATGGTATTTGACTGGTGGCAGCCATTACCCTGTAATTTGTGCAAAGAAACACAGCAGGTAAATATGTGTTAGTCTTTTCCCAAGAGTAGGTGTATGTGTGAGTATCAGATATTTAAGAGTGAATGTGTCAGACACCTAGAACTGGGACACAGTGTTCTGCAGTGGTTATGGTGGCTACTCATTTGGGGACCTGGAGTGAAGCATATAATCCAGTCCCAGATTTTTGTACCTGTTTCTGGTGTACTCATAGGGGAAATTGTATATTTCTATCCCTGCTTTTAGTGACACTAACTTACTGGAGACAGTGGTGAGGATTGAGACCCTTTAGTTACTGTCCCAGGGTAAAGAAGGTTCATCACACCATGTACAACCCCCATCAGCCAATGTTTTCCTGGTATGCTGTTCAATCATCTGTGGTATTAACTGAATTTAGTCTGGGGTTATGACACTCATCTGATGCATTTTGTGTGCACCTTACTATAAGGATATCTGTACATCCATGCACACCCCTATTTGGGCTAACTGACATAAGGGTAGAGGGTATGTTATTTCACTGGCCTGCATAACAGTAATGCTCCTCGGGTGTGTATTCACATCTGTGTGTTTCTTTATGTCATGGGGTGACTACACACTAACTCACATGCATGGGTGTCTGTGGACATTTTGGGGACAAAAGATACAAGCAGGAATGCCACATCTTGCATGGCATTTGATGAAACATAAAGCATATGTGTAACAGACCACAACCAAGTAGGACTGTAACATTTATTCCAGTTGTACTTAATTTCACTTTCAGATAATCTTGTCACAAGGTGGGAAGCAAAAGACATGCAAGCCCACCAATGCAGTGAATTACATCCTTCTACAAGCTGTCTGTCTCTAGTGCTGGCATGAAAGATCTGACTGGACCTTCTGCATTCATGCCAGGTTGAAGGATATTACTGACATAAATGCTGTATGTGGTCAAAGCAGAAATTATGAAAGTCTGATGATGGGCCACTGACATCATCAGTACTACCATACATCTGGCAACCATCTGACACTGGAGCAGATGTCTGCTGACTGAACTCCCTCCAGCAGAAATAGAGGAGATAGTGGAATCTCTGTACGTGGTTATGTACAGTTCCACAACCCATGGCAGAATGATAGACATTGGTACTGAGATGAGCAGACCACTAATCATATCTGTTCATGATCCCTCAGGTTGATAATGTCTTAATATGGACAACTATCTTGCCATACTATCTCAATCTGTGGTTTAAAAGAACTTACAAATGGCACAACATTATTGTACATGAATGTCTGGGCTTCAAGTTTAGAGGCCACTCGCACAAGGTATGCTACCTGTTTAGTTTCCTGTACCACTATATTACATAGTGGTAGTTTACATACAAGGCTGCAGCTATTAATGAAGGGTTCCTACTTAGTTCAGATGATTTTTATAATGTTTTCAGCAGTGCTGCATTATTAGCATCTGCCTGCATTGATATACTGCTATCTGATGTCCGAAAACTGCCTAGATCTCATAATGATGGCAGCCAAATCCAGGCACAGTTACAGGATGTGATGTCAGTGGTAGACATGACTACTGTGATGGCCACATTCTCAGCCTATTCCATAGACGCAGTTTCAAGGCCTATGCAACTCACATCACAAACACAGGATTGCAAACATGGACAGGAATATGTAGACACATCTTCTCACGAATGAATGTCATCACCTGCAGCACAATCCCCATTAAATTCTGCAAGCTATATTGAGTGAGATGAGGTTATTAAAGGATGGCATGCCAGTAGTTGAGCATGCCATGGGTACCATCCATCTCCCAAGCTACGTGTCTCCATGGTTGTTACTCAGTGCATGTGCATAGCCATAATACAGAGACAGACACCAACACCAACACAGGTCTTGCTGAGCTGGTATAGATAATGTATGCTTTAAGTGATGGCCTGAGGGAGTGCATGGGCCATATGTGGAACACCAAGGATATGAGGCATAGGGAGTTTAAACATAGTAGGTGCCACTGTGTGGCCATAAATCTTGGCCAATGCACTTTTTATAGCTAATCTACTTCTATTTTCAATGAAGAAGGTCATCTTAGAAGGTGGATGTGGCTGCTATGCTCAGGGACATGTACTGTCACCACCTCCACTCTGTTATCCATTATTAAGGGACGTGCATTGCAATATGGATGGACAAGATGACAGGGTGTTCATGTCAAGTCCAGTGGTGGCATGAGCCACCATTCACAGACACAGAGCACTCCATCTTCTCAGAGTGATGTGGATACTGCTTGTGTCTTTCTCAGGAAACTGTACCCCCATGAACCAAGCCATGCATGGTCACTGCATGTATCTCTTGTGCATATCATAGACCTGTCCAGTAGAATCTGGACAAATGCTAGAGCTGTATCCCAGTACATGCACACACACACACACACACACACACACACACACACACACACACACACACACACACACACACACACACACACACACAGTCATCCATACACACACACACACACACACACACACACACACACACACACACACACACACACACACACACACACACACACACACACACACACACACACACACACACACACACACACACACACACACACACACACACACAAAACACAATGGCCATTGTGGATACTTGCTGCTGTGACCTTCTCACCTTATGCATATGATGATAACTGTTTCCTGCCATCAGTACTCTGTTACATTGTTAGCCTATGTATGATAAACAGTGTGGCCAGTCTATAACATGTTATAGTTCAACCTAGGTGTAGGATTGGTGCACATTTTTGGTGTTCTTTGTAATGCTTTATTCCGGCCTATAGCTATGAAGCAGATGAAGCCTCTTAGCCACTGCCAAGACATACTGCACCCACCTCCATCTGGCCTTGTCCTCCCCTAAAGCCAGCTCCTCCACAGGTGGATCTGGGACTTCCTTCTCTTGAATATTTCTGCCCTGCTGTAACTGCTTGTGTATAATGATGTTGTGTAACATTGCACAGACAGCAGCCATTTCACTGTATTTTGCAGGGTTGCATTGCAGCAGACTTCTAGATACATCATACCAAACAAACATTCAGCAATGAGCTGGGTCTGTGACATGACAGTGTTGTAACCATTCTATGCCATGGTCTAGTGTTTCCAATAGGTGCAGTAACCATGGCTCCAGGACAGAGCCAATATCACAAATAGCATGTCCCTGATAAAAATCACTCTATGCAAACTACTGGTATAAGTCACACATGTTCCATGTGTGAGAGTCTAAGGTATTACCAACGTGGCCTGCAGACACACTGCATATTACATTTTGTGTAATACAGACCTCACAGTACTTGACAGAGTGAAACTCCATTTTTGTTAATATACATTTTTGTTCTTGTCCTCCAGGTGGGGCTTTCATTGCAATGTGAATACAGTCTGTGGCCCCTTAGTACCCCAGGGGAAATGGATTATGTCATATAAAGCCCCCATCATGTTGGCTGTCTCAACTGTGATTAATGAAAACCATTTCTGCCTCTCCACATGCTTTATCATGACATCAAGGAACTGGTGAAATACCCTTGAGGCAGATGCTTATGACATGCCCACCATGTTCCCTGTTGATCACTGAAAGGTCCCTGTAGCAAGTATTCTCAAAGCCACACATACCTCGATGTCTACAATGATAGGTACTCCAACCATGCCCCAGGGTCTACATGTGAGAGTTATGCATCCCAGTCAGGACTTGCATGGTGCCTCTGTCTATATAGTAGTGGTCCACAATTTCTGTGTCATGGATGGTATGATTTGTTAGGCAGAGATGGATAATTTGGTGCTATAGAGGGCAATATGATGTGCACCCTGTGATTATGGGAAGTGAGTACAGCCTCTTAAATATACAGATTTACTAGTAAAACAGCTACCTCACACATGTTTTCATGGTGTGTTTCCCATAACTCCATGTTTTAGCTTTAGTCAATAATTATGGATGTAGTGTCTCTCTGTGCAAACTACATATGCTTATGAATCACTCTGCCACATTGTTTGCCATTATTTGAATGTGTGTTTGTACTTATTTTATACTGTTTTTCATAACCATGTCATTATATCACCACTTGCATAGTATACAAACTGTGGAATTTCTCAGTTTCCACACTTGAGTTCAGTGTGTCTCTAAATCACCCTCACAAGGCATATGACTGCTCATCACACAAGCTCGTGTATCATAGTGGAAATTATTTCTGAATCCCAGGGATAATCTTTAGCTCTATGCATTAGCTCAGTCAAATATGCATTGACTAAGTCTTGTAGCCTATGGTTTCTAGAAAAAATGCAGATATATGGAAAGTTTAATTATGGTGAAATATTGCTTAAATCTCCCAATGATAACAGATCAGAAAATTGCTCTTTAGTAAGACTAAATGTATTAAACACCTTTGTGGTGTCACCTCATGTAACAACTTGCATGTTGTTACTTTTTTTTCCCCTAAGCAAATACAGTTCTACATGGATCAAATTTCTGCAACTACTGTTTTCATTTTTCTGCCAAATTACCCTGATAAAACTGAGCATGGTGGAACTGGACGAATGAATACTTTCACTTTGTGCATTACAGATGGTAGTGTCTTTGGAGACAGAAAGGATCCTGGGTAATGCTGAAGTCAGTAAAATGTACATTTAACAACCATCTTATAAAAATGCTTGAAAAAAGAACAATATATATTATATACTGGCATCAAAATTAAAATACGCATGCTTTAGAAATTAAAGATAAGCTAAATTGTTTATAGGGCCTATTTGTTTCAATCTGCATTTGTGCTGGTAGCATTCTGAAACTCATTTATTAACTGAAAAGGTTTGTAATCTGTAGTACAGTAGTTGAATTGGATGCACTTACTGAGAAGAATTTCTTCTTAACTATATTAATCAGAACACATACTTCTTAGCACTGCCTCAAAAACAGAAATAGGCAAGTGCCATCCTAAACACTGAGTAGACCACAGAGAATAATACAGATTTAGAGCTCAGTGCACAAGCAGAGAACGCAAATGGCATTGCAATCTTGTCAGTTTTTTATTATTAGTTTCCAATTACTGTCATTTGCAGAGCCATTAATGCTCTGTTTATAATCAACAAAAGCATCTGTCAAAAACATGCTGAATATATAAACAAGAACTACAGGACAGATGTCTGAGCATGGTTGTTCTACAGCTATCTTTCGTCAAACATGAAAGAAAAATATCCAGTCACTTGTCGCATACAAAATCAAATGCATTAGCAGAAGGCAGTGTTTAATCTTACAATTCCCATGGCTTACAAGTATTAAAATCTATCACATCCTGGCATTTAGCTGGTAGTGAGGATTTCATCAAACCATATCCACCTACAGCTTATGCCAACTGCCCTAGAAAAGTCTGTTGTATGCAAATTACAATACAAAAAAAATCTAGCATTACTAATGCATCTGTCTCCCTGAATTCAGCATGAAAGTAGATCTTTTAAATGTGGCAGTGAGATGGAAAGATGATGTGCATTCTGTGACTCATTTAACAGAAGCATTTAATACCTTGTGGAAATGTTTCTTGAATGACTGAACAGTGAAGACTATCATGCTGGAATTTGTAAGCTTGGTGATGAATTATAAATAGTCTTAAAAAGAGAGAGAGATTTTTCCTCTGTAATGTTAAATAAAACACAATTTCTATAAAAAGTGATTTAAGTGTATATGACAAAAATAGGTATAATAAATGTCTGGTTATAAACCCTATGATGTGCACAATTGCTCTTAATATATATATATATATATATATATATATATATATATATATATATATATATATATATAGTTATACTTTACCTTTAAATACCTTTTTTTTTCTGCTGTATATTGACAGTTAGTGTGATCAACCACGACTTCCAAACATTGGATATCGATATATTGTCTGTGGTGTGAAGAGAGGACCTGTGCACTAACATGAGTCCTTCAGGTGTGTGCAAATCTGTTATCTCCCACATGCTAGGTTTTAACATTCTGGTCTCCAGTGATGCCAGCTCCCAATGCATTCCCACACCATATCTCTTAATCTTATAACACTTGAGAACTTAAAGGCAAGCAGTTACATGTTTAAAAGTCCCTGCTTTTTCATTATCCATATATTTAGGTTTGGAATCCTCCAGGTTTGGAATCTTCCAGTGATTATTTGATCATTTTGTATCACACTAATTCATTCTGAGTTTTCTATGCCACACAAAAATGTCTTCATTTTGTTTCTACTGAAGTGAGTTTTAAATCTGGATGTGAATTATAGCTGTATGGTAATGTCAAAAACATCAGGGGAATGCAGGTATCAGGCCAATAATTAAATATGCCTAGCCTGCAGCAAAAATGCTACTCATAAGAAACAGTGCAGTACTTTATTAAATTTCATATAGACGTAATAACAGAATACTGGAAAACAGTTTATTTTATAACAGTGCATATAAATGTAATTTATCTGGATTAGTTAACGTTTTAAAGAATGTTTCATATAAAGGAAACATGCTCTGGAACTAAATACAACAACAAAAAAATGCTCTTATTTGAAATCTGTATTTAATATTTTATTACGTAATGCTCATTAGCAGTCTACTACTTAAGAAGAAATTCTAATTTTTGTTCAGGTTAAAAACAAAGCTCAGTGAAGCTGTTAGAGGTCAGAATGTCCCTGAAGGCCTACAACTGGTTTACCTCCAATTGATGTCTAATTACTGCCACACAGAGGTATGTTGAAAAACTGCAGCTTGTTATTCACTCAGATTGTTCTAAAACACACCTGCTCTCTTGCCTATGAATGTTCTGTACACAGACTTCTGTTTCATAACAAATGTTTGAATAAGGTTTGGCTCTGGATGGTATAGCTGGCTTTCGCTCAGTAATAACAAGATTGTACACTAATGGAGTATGGTCACAGATGCATGAAAGTAGGCCAGTGTATTAAACTGCCAGGCTTTGACAGACTGCATTAGTAAAACTGAGTATGTTTATAGCTGCAGTGTTCTGCTGAATAGTAAATTGATACTTGACTCTGTTGAGATATTGTCTATTAAGTTTAATATTATTAGCTGCAAGAACATTGCTTATTACACCTCTTCTTCTCTTCTGAGAATCGTAAAACCCAAAGTAAGGCAGCCATTAAATAATAAATCCATTAGTGGAATGATCAGACCATTTGTTGACTGGTTAAATTCATAGAATTATATCATTTCTCTTGAAACAATACTATAAAAATGTAGCAGTGTATCATTTTTAGCATTTGTGGAAGACAGCAACTTGGCAGTTGTGGCCACAATATGATTCCTAGCAAAAGAAATCAGTCTTGAAGGAGAAAATATCAAAACAGTAATCAAAATATGGTAACTACAATTGGAGTTTCCCTTAAACAGTATGTCTTTTCTATTAACTTGCAAGCCAATACCAGCAGATCTAAATTAGTGAAGAAAGTAGTATGTTAAAATGCCAAGCACTCTTGAGCTAACTTTAAACCTAAACTCCAGCACCTATTATCAAGAAATCTACTGCCAATCATTAGTGGACCGGAGTTCCGCTGTGGCGACCCCTAACCGGGAAAAGCCGAAAGACATCAACAACATGGCAGAAACTTCCAATATGACACCACCCTAGTAAAAAGGATTCTGTGAAATTCCTATTACAAAAGTTGAAAACAGTCATTAAATTAAAAGCACCGAAACTCATTTTGGATTATTTTGTAATGTTCATGCACTAACTAACTCAGCTTCTTTCTTTACTTTTTCCTGGATATTTGGGCTCTGCCAGTGACCAACTAGAGGAGGTACATGACTGGAAAAAAGGAAGATGGCATTTTCCATATTGAGTATTTGTTAGTGAAAGCCCAGCACATCTCTCAAATTATCACTTTAACCCTCAATGGGGGAAAAAACATTAAAAAGGCTATTAGTGAGATACAGAATGGATCATAATGTGATTTCCAAACATTAAAAATAATACAAAGCCAGACAAATGATTGGAAATTTCTTTTTCTAATGAAAAATATTATGAATTAGTTACAGTAATATTGGAGTGTTCACCTGGACTTAATAGTAACAAGTCATTTACAGAAACTACACCATCTGTATATTCAAATAAGACCATAGCTGCCATGACTGAAATTATTTGTACTTCAAAAAATTATATATATATATATATATATATATATGGGTTCCATACACTAGATCGGATTTTCACTAATTCAAAATAGTGCATGGAATGCTCACTGCAGCGAAAGTGCACTTAATCGAAAGTGCACTTACGCGAAGTTCAGTACAGCGAACGGGTGTTGTACTGAACTTCCGTGCAGTACTCACAGATCTTAGGGTTAGGGCATGGGTCATAGTAAGGGGATAGCCCGTAGGGCTATCCCCTTACCATGACCCGTGCCCTAAGCCTAAGGTCCATGACGACTGCAGCACAGTGAAGGACATAGCAATGTCGTCCACTATGGTGCGATAGTCACGAACCTTAGGGTTAGGGCATGGGTTAGGGCAAGGGGATAGCTTTAATAACTATCCCCTTACCCTAACCCGTGCCCTAACCCTAAGGTCCATGACTATCGCACCATAGTGGAGGACATAGCTTGTTTTTTATGTCCTCCACTGTGCTGCGGTGTTTTTGGTGAAGTGCACTTATGCAAAAGTTCACTTTCATTAAAGTGAACTTTTCGCAGAAGTGATGCTTCCTATTACAAGTTCGAAGTAGTGAACTATATATATATATATATATATATATATATATATGTATATATATATATATATAAAATATATACATAATGTTTGTGCGTGTTGCACACAGATATAAACATATACTGCATAGGGTACTTTACTTCCACGCCCTCATGGTAGTCTACTTCAACTGAGTGCTAAAGAACCTTTTAAGGTGCCACATCTAGCAAAAAAAGACTACTCTATATTGTCATGGCGATTTCCTAACAATATCTTCTGATTTACCTAAAGATGTCACACTTAAAAATGGCTGGGGTCCAAGTATACAACTAAGTCAGACAAGTGCTAAATTTAAAATGCTTTCCCTTCTGCTTTGACTGTATCTTTGAAAGATAATCAGTATAAAGTCAACAACAAGTAACTTATCTCAAACATGCAAAAATCAGATTGTTTAAAAAATGCACTGAAAGTCTATGTGACATTTTCAAGTTACCATTTTAATTCATACCTCTCAACTGTCCAGGTTTTTGCAGAATGTCCAGATTTATGGCTCATATTTTAGTCTGTTCCTCCTAAGATTTGTGGTCTTCTGTCAAATCAATGGAATGATCTGAGGATTGAAGTCACTAAATAATCGCATACATTTGAGTTTCAGACTTCGAATCCTTCAGAAATTCTGTATTAAAACAAACCCTGTTACTTTAGCAACTTTATAAGTTTATAAGAGAAGTATTTAAAATATGTCCCTATTTTTGGGCCTTTGTTCCCCCCCCCCCATTTTGTCAGACTTTGACAGATTTCTTGCACTAAGAGGCTGAGAGGTATGCTATGTTCAATAACACAGGTTATCATGTTTCTTGATTGTATGCAGGTTATATGTAAGCCAATATTTTTGCACAATGTTATTCAGTTAAAGCCAATATATTTCATTTTAAATTTAAGCAGTCAGAGCAACTGTTAAACATATTTGTCTTTAAAATGGATATGATTTATTCCTAGATAATCAGTAGTAATTTGCTAATAATTGATTAGTATAATCAGCCTTTCCATCAGATTGGTAGAGTCGATTTACTTCCAATAATGGATCAGCTAGTCATCTGTTACTTTTCATTTCTTCTTTGGTTCTTACTTTTAATCTCATGTAGTCCTTTCACAAAGTGCATATTTGCCTGATCCATCTAGTTATAGTAATGTGACAGGTATGAAATTATGCATTTTTTTTGCTTTTGGATGGTAGCTAATGTAGTAGAAGTTCTATTAAATTTGTTTCTTCTAATGTATTTAATTTTAAATGCTTGGGGGTCTCTTAATAAGCAATCTTGTCATCTGTATAAGAAAAGTGAAATTAGGCATGATCCTACATACTTCCCATGCTTTGGTAAAATCTTTTTATAGTTTGATGTCGAATTTGATCCCATAAGTAACTGCACTTTGTGCTTTTTAACAGCACTACCCATTCCAGGGACCTAAATATGACCCGCAACTTAAATAGGACAATCTGGAGGGACAGATTTGTCTCCCAGCGACTGCCACATCTTTGGAATAGGCTACCAATTCATGTGAAATAGAGCACCTCTATAGACACTTTTCAAGAATAACCTTGACAAGTGGATGGGGTACCATAAATACTTGCACCCACAACCCTCCTGGACATGGGCAGTCATTACAAAATGCAATCTTGGGTACTGACTAGCATTTCTATTGTATTACATTGAGTTGAAATGGCTAGGTTTGACATGACCTTCGGATTGATAGCCTAATACTCTCCTATGAGGTGAACCTATGATCCTATGATTGACTATAGGTTACCAGTGAAGTTGTATCTTGGAAGTAAATGCATGAAAATGGGATTTAATTGTAGGTTTTCATGAGTTTCTGAACAAGGTATAATATTCTTATGATGTAGCAGCACTTCTCCAACAAACCTAAAAAGAGAAAGAGAAGAAAAAGAGAAAAAGAGTGCTAGTGACCTTAAATTCCCAAACATAGATTGGAAGAACTACTCATGACAAAACACAAATGCCCAGAGATTCCTTGATTTAGTCAGTGCTAGTCGATACTTCTACAAGAGGTGATAATATCTTGGACTTGGTATTAATCAACATGAATAACCACTGCGGCATCCCTATAGTATCATCCTCCCAGGTAAGATCCAACCACAAAGCAGTCACTTTCAAAGTCACCATCTCCCCCAACCCCCTCTAGCTAGGGTCAGACATAAAAACTTCTACAAAGCTGATTACAGCCTCCTGAGGGATGGTATAAACAAATTCACAGCCCCCTCCCCATCTGGAACTGGCACCAATATCCAAACCTACACCAAAGCACTATACAATCATTTATATAGATGCATGGAATCAGCAATATCCAACAGGGCTAAATCATCCTCCACAAGGAAGAGTAAACTAGTCTGGTGGACATCTACAATAAATAAACTCTATAATAAAAGGAAAAAATTGCTGTCCAAGACCAAGAAGGAGCAGGTGCCCAAATGGAAGCAATGTCGCCTTAACTTAAACAAGCAAATAAGAGCACTAGTGAAATCCTCCAAAACAAACTTCGAGTCCAAATTGGCCACATCTGCTAGAGACAATCATAACTCTTTCTTCACATATGTTCGCAACCTCAAAGGAAGCACCCAGATATGTTCAGAACTGGTGGTCAAGGACACCACATATACAAATGCCAAAGATATAGCTAACTTGCTGGCTGACAGATTCAGTGAAAACTTTACCCCTCTGCCCCCCCATAAGTAAATCATGACATCCCCAATACCTGCCCCCTTCCCCTTATACCTAGGGAACACATTATCACTGTTCTCTCAAAGGCAAAAAATACAGCCTCCATGGGACCTGATAACATTTCAGGCTGCATCCTACTTGAACACATACAGGAACTTGCAGAACCATTAAGGCACCCTATTCAACTAAAGCTTGAGTACTGGCTTCATCCCAGCTGAGTGGAGGACAGCCACTGTTATCCCTTTACACAAAAGTGGAGCATCAGGCCTAACTAGCCTGATCTACAAGGCCATGGAATGGTTTATCATGGACCTCATTAACAAGGACATTGGCAACCTCCAAACACTTGATCCCACACAGTTTGGCTTAATCAAGGGGAGGTCATGTCTGCTAAATCTGGTTGACTTCTTTGAGACAGTCACCAAAGCCATGGACGAGGGGAAGATGGTGCACACCACCTACCTTACTTGGTCAAAGCCTTTGGCACTATTCCCCACTCAGGCATAATAGATAAACACTCTCAACTAGGCATCAATCCGTATGTTACCAGATGGATAGCAAACTGGATCTCTGATAGAACCTACATAGTCAAAATAGGGGAAGCCACCTCAAGCAGTCAACCCGTAACAAGTGGCGTACCCCAGGGTTCAGGCTTGGGGCCTCTGTTATTTGGGATATACTTTTCTGAGGTGCAGGCCAAAACCAGTTGGCTATGGCTGACCATGTTTGTAGATGACTGCAAGCTGGATGCTGTCATCATTTCCCCTAGTGATGTGGACATCCTCCAAGAGGGTTTTACTCAGACAAATGACTGGTGCCAGAAACTTGGCTTCAAGCTGAATACCAAAAAATGCATCATTATCTCCTTTGGGGAGAGTGATGTCCCCACAAATTATCACATTAATAACAACGTCCTGAGCACGCAATCAGTCATGAGAGATTTGGGCACCCAGGTTGATAGCAACCTGACGTTTGACCACCATGTTGCTTCTGTTGTACTGAAAGCCTTCTACATGGCCCACTATATAAGTAAGGGTATCTCATCTAGGTTCAAGGATGTCATAACATCCCCGTATTCTTCCCTTATAAGGCCCATTATTGAGTACAATGCCCCTTTCAGCATGTACTTCGCAAAGCACATGCAGCAGCTTGAGAGACTACAGAGGTTCCTCACCAGGAGAATCCAGGGCATCAAACATCTACCATACACAGATAGGCTAAAAGCCCTATCCCTCTACTCAGTTTCATACAGACTCCTCAGAGGTGACCTCTGTCTGACATACAAGGCAATCACGGACCCCACCTTGATGGGACTGCTGCATATCTGCAAATTAAGCTCCACTCGAGTAACCCACACATGTGGCCTCAACCTGGTCTGTGACATCAACACGACTTGTTGGCAGAATAGATTTGTGTCCCAGAGACTCCCCTGTCTATGGAATAGACTCTCTCTCCACATCAAGCAGAATACCTTTTATCCCTTTTTAAGCGCAACCTAGATAAATGGATGGGAAATAAAAAAACTATACCCCTAGGATTCCAACTGTGTCCATGATGGACATGAGCACCAGATGCTGATTTGTCTAAATGTGGGCTAAACTCTTGGCTAAGCTTATAAGGTCCTCAGGGCCAATACCCTGTGATTCTATCTTCAATCCTTAGTCCCCTTTCTCTTACTGGAATAATACAAATTCATACAAGCTGGTGTCATCCATTTGTAGAGTCAAATGTAAAAAAGTCATTGTTTTTGAGAGCACAATTTGGTTGGGGGTTACCCACAATGGATTCCTGGGGAAATACAAGTGCCCATCATCTCTTTAAGCAATGGGTAAAGTTAAAGCTGAGCATTTATGTGAAACTTCTCAAAATGAGTTTTAGCTGGTTAATGTCTTAGTCAAAGTTAAAATTGATGGTTTTCAATTCAAATGTGTAAACTGAAGGCCACTTATGTATAGTTCAAAAATATTGTTGCATTTCTAATAGGCAAATAGTTTTTTTTTTCTAACTGCTTTAACTATTAAATCAGTTTGAGCCTTGTATTGATATTATGCATAACAGTGTATCTTTACGTGAAGTAACCTATGTGAGTCTGTCTCAGGCTAGTGTGGTATTTATCAATAAAACAGTTCTAAGTTTTTTTTCTTCTCCAAGGCTGTTTATTCTTATCAGACTTAAGGTAAAAAGCTTATTAACTAGTGGATTGAGGCAATGGTATAATGTATCAACCTCTTCAAGTAGTAATGATTTATTCCACATAATCTTGTACACAAGTTGTGTAAAATTTATGCTGTTCATCTTTCTAACAGTTTGAAATCAGGTAACAGTAGCAAATATTCCCATTTGGTAGATGAAATTGGGTCCTGGGGTGGTTGATATGTCCATTTCATCTGTAAGCCTCTTAGTAAATCAGTGTTTTTTGGACATCATCGAGTTTTACCTGGATATCAAGAACTAAAACTTCAAAACTTACACTTTATTTAGCTTTTGTTACATATTGTCTGCCAGCACATTTACTCAAAACATTCAGAGTCAGTTTATGATATGATTAACTGTTGGATGCTTGGCTCTGTGGTGATCATAGCTTCAGAGTTTCTTATGTGTATACTAGGCTAGTTACCACTAGGACCTTTCTAAGTCTACATGTGCAACTCAAATGTGCCCACAAGTTATATGTTTTAGACATTTATATAAGGGGGTGGTTTTTGGTTATGACATTATTTACTGACTGCCTCTATCCATCAGAGATGCTTGCACCAGACCTGGGGTGAATTTTTGATTTCCCATCCAATGGTCCAAGTTAAGCTTAAATGGAGTTAGGGTAAGAATTTGTTTCACATGAATAGGGAGCCTGTTCCAGAGAAAGGGAATTCTCTGAAATACATATCTGTCTCTCCAACATTTCATATTTACATTGAAAGCAAAATTTAGGTCTGTAGGTCTAGTAGTTCTGATGCTGTTGGATTTGTGGATGTGAACAGGTTCATCAGAGCAGGGTCCAGGGATGCCTTATATGCCAAGCATAGATCACCTCTCAGTAGTTTCTAGGAGACCGAGTATAGAGACAGGGCTTTTAGGTTATCTGCATAGTGTATTGTGTTTATGCCCTGTACTCTATTTGTAAAAAAACTTTGTGGACAGTCCAGTTGCTGCATGTGCCTGATCAGGTACATACCAAAGGGCATTATACTCAATGATGGGTCTGATGAGGGCTGAGTGTAGTGGTACAGTGACTTCCCTGGACCTAGATGTCATGCGCTTATAAATTGAACAACACATAAGGGTTTCCTTATTACCTTGGATACATGTTAGTAGAAGGCCAGGTTACTGTCCATACATGTCTTCCCAGATCCCTGTCTAGTGGGTCAACTTTTAGGGGTGTTTTATTGGTGATATTTTCCTGGAGTAACAGACTTCCCAAAAGGTACTATAATGCATTTCTTGGTATTGAGGTTTAAGCCGTGCCTTTTGCACTAGTCATTTGTCTGTGTTAGACCACCTTATAAGGTGATAGTGTCTTGGGGAGATTCTATGACTGCTTCCAGTTTCCAGTCATTTGCAAACTTGGTCAGCCAGAGGCCTTTGACATTGGAGTTGACTTCTGAGAAGTAGATGTCAAAGAGAAGCGGACATAGCACAGAGCTTTGTGAGATTCCACTGGTGGCTGGCCTCTTTGAGGAGGAAGCCTCACCAGTCTAACTTTCTGAGTCCAATCTGTGAGCCATATGGTCATCTAGCATGTTATATAGCGGTTATGCCTAATTCCATAAGTTTGTTAAAATGCCCATTTAAGGTATTGATTCAAATGGATCTATATCACTTTGTCAAAGCTCAAATGAGTGAATGTTCATTTGTCAAACACCTATTCAGCGAAAACACTATTCATCGAACAAAGCTTTAAGCAAAAAGTTTCCTAGGGCAAACTGATGGTAGTTCACCCTAATGACCGGAATGACCATAAACTAAACCATAAAACTTAACACCTACACCCCCCATACCTTCCCTAAATAAATATACCAACTCAGAGATTGTGCTACAGTGGGGAAAAGGGCAGATTCCAGATGGTGGCTAATCACCACCTTGGATACATGTTGGTAGAAGGCCAGGTTACTGTTTGCTTTAGAAAACTTTTCCCTTAAAACGTCATTCGATGAATAATGTTTTCGTTGAATAGGTGTCTGACAAATAAGTGTTTGGTCATTTGAATTTCAACAAAATGATATAGACCCAATTCAAATGCCTTAACCAGGTCAAGGTAGACAGAATACACTGTTTTACCCTCATAAAGAAGTCCATCAGGTTTAGTAGGCATGACCTTCTTTTAACAAAGACAAACTGTGATGGATCTAGTATTTGAAGGTGTCATATGTCTTTGTTGATCATTTCTATGATAATTCTTTGCATGGCTTTACAAATAAGACTAGTAAAACTAATGGTTCTGACTGGAAGGGTATTCATCTTTCAGCCAAAAGGATGTTAATCTGGTATTTGCTGTACAGTTGAAATATTGACAGTACTTGAACACAGGAAACCCCTACGCTAGCAAATCAACGCAACTTTACCTAAACGAATGGAACTTCACAGTTTGTTTACTGAAAGTAATTCAAGTAACAGTCAAGGTGCTGCCACTATTTCAAAAGTTAAGTTTGATAAAGTTAATATAGTTTAAAAATGATATACAAGCTAGGCTTATTATTCTAGAATGTACTCATAACCAGTTAGCTAAATCCATTCTTTTGTCTTCAGTGTATGCAACATTCAATATAAAACTTAACTTGCATTCATTTGCGGTAAGTACTATTCAAACCATAATGCCAGAGGAATGTATCATTCCAGAATGTGTGGAGATGGATGGGCTTGAAGTTGACATCAATGATATTTTAGAGAAAAAAAAAATATGCTGGCAGCTGAAAATAAATGCATTCAGAAAACCAGGACTTAACTTCTACTACTCTATTAAGAGTATGTTGAATTCTTATAAGCTGCCACACAATCTGTAATGGTTTTTAGAGAATTTGTGAGGAAATATTTTTATGTATTAAAGATACCAAACACTAAAAAGTAATAAAAAATGATGTGCAGAATGTGTATATATATATATATATATATATATATATATATATATATGGGTCTACCTGAGATGGTCGACAGTTCATTTGGCTGACAAGCAGATTTACCCCCCCCCCAATGTTGTGTGACCCTGGAGTTGATATATATAGTTAGGGGGTTGGGTGTGGGGGGCTGAGCCCCACCTAAAATGCTTGTTGACCAAATGAACTGTCGACCATGTCAGGTAGTCCCATATATATATTTATATATATATATATATATATATATATATATATATATATATATATATATATATATATATATATATATGTATATATATATATATATATATATATATATATATATATATATATATATATATATATATATGTTTAGTTAATTTAACCTCAATTCTGATTTGATACACTCTTGCATCACACCAGAGATTTAAACGGTCAATTCAGAGCACACATTTTTTTTTCATGCTGCTATTACCATTAAGTTTTGGTATAATTCCCCCATTTAGCATACTGGTGTATGTTCATGCACACTCATGCACACATCTGCACACTTTTATACATCACTAGTTTACTTCATTCACTGTTTTCTGTATTTTTTTGTGTTTTTCCTACTGGTTTTTGTTGTATAAACATTTTTTAGGGGGCTATAAACATGAAAACTGTCATGACAATTTCTCTCAACTGCAAAGCATTGACATTATTTTCTGAGCTGTAAATAACTTAGTTTTTATGCACATTAATATGTATAGATGGATGCTGGCAGCTGAAAATAAATGCATTCGAAATCCAGTTTGTGTAATACTATCTAATGATAGCATTACACAAATATATATTTATATTTATAGTGCTCTATTTAGATTATCTTTATGGTTAGAATACTGTGTTTGTTCTTGTATCTATCTAGTTAGCTCTTTTTACTTATCAATCTATGTATATGATTTTAGTTCTTGTTACAGACCTGATGAAGGCTTATTGCATTAGTTAGCTGAAAGCAATTTAGTCAAGTCAGTCTATTTATATGTATGTTATGTTTTTCTTAATATAGTAAACTCTCAGTTAACCAGCACCCATGGGAATTGGTAGATGCTGGATAACTGTAGTTTCTGGTTGCTTGAGAGTTACTATTAAAATAGCTCTGACTAGTACTGTACCCTATTGTATTTGTTTGGTTTGATTTGTTCTCAGGTTAAAGAGAGAGGGAATTTATTCCTATCTTCCTTTTTAAAAGTCTAAAACTCTAAAAACATAAGGTATGTTTCTGTGTGTGTGTGTGTGTGTGTGTGTGTGTGTGTGTGTGTGTGTGTGTGTGTGTGTGTGTGTGTGTGTGTGTGTACATGTGTGTGTGTGTGGGGGGGGGGGTAGAAAGTGCGACACATGAAAATTGTACTGCATTTCTTTGATTTTTTTCCACCGGTTACTTGAGAGTGCTGGTTGCCTGAGTTCTGGTTAACTGAGAGTTTACTGTACCTGATTTTGGAATGTGGATAGGGTATTCCTTAACTGGGATCTAATCAGTATTATTGTGTGGGGGTGAGTACTTGCTGTTCTTAAATGCACTTTTATGGCTCTGTTTATGTTGTTTGCCTTGGTTTAAAATTAAACAGTACATATATTTTCCACACCTACTTCTAAGTGTATAAAAGGTGATATGTTTAGCATCGTAAAGTATTTCTGATTTTTTGTTACTGAGGATCTCTTGTCTGTAACAAATATAGGCTTGTTGCTTTGGAACACTACCTGGGTTTCATGATTTTTGGAAATTATTGTGACTGAGCTCAAGCCGTGGTGATACAGCGGTAGCATTGTTGCCTCACAGCAAGAGGTTCTCCTATTCGATTTTCGGCTGGAGCGCCTTCTGTGTGGAGTCTGCATGTCCTCCCCGTGGTCGAGTGGCGTTCGAAAGACATGTGTGAATGGGCGTGCCTTCGCTGAAAGTTGGGCATCGGGCTGGCAACTCGGCAGCATAAAAATTGACTGCCAATCATTAGCGGACTGGAGTTCCGCTGTGGCGACCCCTAACCGGGAAAAGCCGAAAAGACAAACAACAACATTGTGACTGAGCTCATCAATGAAGTTTTAAGGCTACTAGATTTTCTGTTTTTTTTTTAATTTTTTCCTCAACACTTGTGCTAGGTTGGAACTAGACAGATTCCTGTGCCTGTTCATTTTTTACTACTCGAACCATGACATCATTCTACTTGATGACTAGAACCTAACCTGAGGACATATTTTAGAAATGAAGGGATGAGAACTAATTGTAATTTAATTGAAATTTTTATTTTTAGCAGACATATCAGCTACCCATGATATAACTGATCCAACAAACTCCTGCAACCAGAAAGAAGTAACTTAATCTTTTATTCACACTTGCATAGAATGCTGAAGAGACTTTTTTTCCCTGATCTCCACTTCTCTTGCTTCATCTATTTCTGAACTTATAGTAAAAGCTAGGTCATTCTCTAAGCACTTCTTGATATTGACATGTCTACATCTTGGTGGGTTTGGCTTTATTGTTCTTTATCCATAAAGACTTAAAAAGTGAAACGTTATAGGCATTCAGAAGCCATGTAGCTGCAACATTGTTATGTCCTTAAGGGGTCATTTGCACATATACCATAGGAATCCATTACAGGATGTTTAAGGTTTTACCCTAGTGAAGACTTTAGTTCAGCTGGGTCTTTCTTGCAGTTTTTATTAAAATGTTAACACTTCAGATAATCAATTCTACCCTTTTAACTGGAGCTGTAACCCTAGCTTATTAAGGACAAATGAAGTCCTGCTTAAAGTAAGAAGCAAGTTAAAGGATTTTAATAATTCAGTCAAAGACACAGATATCCCTACTGCATAAATAGGATCATTTTGAAATTGGTTAGCAAAGGCCTCCTAATTAGTGCAGCAGCCTACTATAAGAAGAATGACATTCAGAATATAGTTCCCACAGAAAAGTACATTTTATAGATATATAGATATGCAACTTTAAAATAACCTTGTACAGAAGAGGTTTATGCATCCTTAAGGACTATAAAATACCTAAACATAGCGCATGTAGATAGCTAACCCCATTTTAAATACTATGTCTATCAAAATATTGTGACTAGGAGAGCATTTCCTATTAATTGCTTGGCTCTTTTCTATATCTTAAACATCCTAGCAATAAAATAAATCAACCAGAAAGAATCTTACTCAAATCACACAATATTAAAAAAAATGTCAACACAAAACTCAACAGTTTACAACTAATGAATATATTTCTTCACGTGACATTGACAGTTTTCTGCACTCCTTTAATCAGCCTTAGCTCAGCCTGATCTGATAAACATGTTGCATCTTCCTTTTAACACAAATGAAATAAATGAATCCATAGGCAGTTTACATCCTTTAAATCCCCATGACATGATGGGTCTGTATCATTTCATTGAATCCCAAATGATTGAACCTATTTGACTGAAAACTCATTTCACTGAAAATTAATTTTACTGAAAACTCATTATAGAGAAAAACGTAGAATTGTATAGAAAGTATGCAATGGTTTCATTTCATATCAGGAGTTTTCAAGGAAATGATTCTAATAGAATGTGTGAATTTTGAATGTCAGCATCATGATGAACCTCCAGATCTGTAGTTGTTTGTGCTGCAGTATTGACTTACTTTGTGTGTTTTTTTGAAATCATAAATATTTGAGGAATAAAACCTCAGCTCCCATATAAAAGCAATCTAGCGTACCTAACAGCTGCAAAATGTACCCCCTTTGATCTATTTGGATAATAACAAGTCTGACTTACTCAAGAATTGCTTGCCTCTCCTTTCTGAAAAAAACAACCCTTATCAAGTATGCATAACATAATAATAAATGTGAATTTTTTTAGCAATTTGCTCCTCAGATTACTGGGATTTATTTTTGAAAAGCATTGGTCTAGAGCTAGATTGGTCTGAAATTTGATTTAAAGTCACCCTTGCAAAGATTGTAGCAGCAGGTATTCTGATCTCAATGTATTGCTGTGTATGTGTGAATAAAATGGTAGACAGTCAACATTTTTTTTCTGAGATAGAGTTAAAATAAAACCTGTTTGGAACTACATCTGTTTTATTTTAAAGATGAATAAAATATATATCTTTACTTGCTCAACTTGTATGTAAAATATTCCCATTAGTCATTTTAGTATGGAAAATAGCATAGTAATATGGTTTATAGCAATACGGGTTAAAATTTTAATGGAAAACTGGATGGAAAGACAGACACGTCATGTAAAAGAATGGAATCCTTTTATTGTTTGTAGCCCTTAAACTTGGAAAATCACTCAGAAATTCAGCGTTTAACCTCTAAGTATCCTAACTTATGATACAAAATTAAACAAGCCTGTGTAATGATTTACTGTTCTGATGACTACAATACCAGTAGTTATTAATACTTTTTGGTATTTCTTCTGGACAAAGGTTCACATGTTGTCATTAGTCAAAAATGCAATAAAAGTAGTAAGGAATGATGTCATAATGGTGATATGATAAGGCTCTTTGTAAGCATCTCATCATATGATTATTGGACAGATCTTTGTTGATCTGGGGGTCAATCACACTGTTGTTCTAAATGATGATATTTTTTTTGTTGCTGTGAATTTTGTTGTGCTAGACATGATAACTTGCAATAAAATATGAATGTTTAAAAATAAATAAAACAATGCAGACCATGACAAAGTTTTATGTGCTCAGGACTGCAAACTGGAAGACTATAGTATCAAAATAATTTCAGATAAAAACATAAGTTCAGTCCTGAAGTGTAATGGATAAAGCTGACCATGGCAATTACATTGATTACAGAATGATCAAATCCCATTTCAGAGAGTGTATTCTCATGAAATGTATAGCTCATTAAATGCATACTTTTCATAGGTTCATAGGTTCATAGGTTCATACTAGGCTATCTGCCCTAGGGCATTTATAAACCTAGCCAGAGTGTGTTTGGCTTTCGCCACCCATTTTAAATGAATTTTTCTATGCCCTTTTTCGAGGTTAGTATACTGTGCCTCTGTCTAACAGTGACACAGAAGTGATACTCGGGGTAAACCTACGATCTTCCATCCACTCATCAAGATTCCTCTTGAAGAGAGTCAATGAGGGACTCTGCCTAACCTTGAGTGAAGGGAGACTCTGGGTTATGAATCTGTCCCTCCAGCATGTCCTATTTATTTCAATGCTGAGGTTCAAGTCTCTCGAGCACGTAGGTCGATGGGATTTGGATTTTCTGAGGTGCAGCATGTCCATTAATTCCAGGTTGGACATAGCTTTATATGTCAGGCACAGATCGCCTCTGAGCAGGCGGTATGCCACTGAGTAGAGCTGGAGTTTCTTTAACTGGGCAGCATATGGCATCTGTTTGAGCCCTTTGATCCTCTTGGTGAGGTGCTTTTGGGGTCTTTCCAGTTGCTGCAGGTGTCTGGTAAGGTACATCCCAAAAGGGAATTGTACTCAATTATGGGCCTGATATGGGATGAGTAAAGAGGCATGATGACCTCCCCTGATCTAGATGTGAATCCCTTCATGATTAGGTGGGCTATATAAAATGTTTTTCTAACCACTTTGGCCACATGGTTGTCAAATAAGAGATTGCTATCAACTTGGGTCCCAAGGTCCCTAATTGCTTCTTCTGTACTTAATAGATTACCACCTATGTGGTAATTTGTGGGCACTTTGTTTTTGCCAAAGAGGATGACTATACACTTTTTGGCATTTAGCTTGAGGCCATGGCTCTGACACCAGTTTTCTGTTTCTATGAGGCCCTTTTGGAGGATGCTTGTGTCGGCTGGAGAGTCGATTATGGCGCCCAGTTTGCAGTCATCTGCGAACTTGGTCAGCCACAGTCCTTCCGTGTTGGCCCATACCTCCGAGAAATATATCCTGAACAAGAGAGGTCCCGGGACTGAGCCTTGTGGGATGCCACTTGTAACTGGTTTGGAGTCTGACATGGCTCCAGCAATTCTAACCATGTGGGTTCTGTCTTTGAGCCAGTTTGCAACCCATCTAGTGACATAGGGGTTTATTTTTAAGCTGGTGAGCTTATCTATAATGCCCGAGTGGGGTACTGTATCGAAGGCTTTTGTGAGGTCCAGGTAGGCTGTGTGGACCACCTTCCCCTCGTCAATGGCCTTGGTGACTGTTTCAAAGAAATCGACAAGGTTTAAGAGGCAGGATCTGCCCTTAACAAAGCCAAACTGGGTGGGATCCAGTGTCTGTAGGTTCCCAATATCTTTATTTATGAGGTGCTTGATGATCCTTCCCATAGCTTTGCAGACAGAGCAAGTCAGGCTTATGGGGCGATAGTTTCCAGGATCCATTGAGGCACCACCTTTGTGGAGAGGGACCACTGCTGCTGTACGCCACTCTTTGGGTACATATCCTGTAGTAAGGCTGAGATTGAACAGTAGTTTAATGTTTGGGCTTAGCTCTTCTTGGAGTTCATGTAGGACGCAGCCCGGGACACCGTCTGGTCCCATTGATGCTGTGTTATTTGCTTTGGAGAGGGCGGCTCTTACCTGAACATCTGAGCTGTCAGGGGGGCAGCACTCTGCTGGGATAGATATTTGCCCTTTTGGTGGGGAGGGGGGGGAGTTTGTGCTGAACCTGTCAGCTAGGATGTTGGCAATGTCTGTGGGTTTGGTATATTTTTTGTCATTTTGGACTAATTCTGAGCATATCTGGGAATTCCCACCCAGGTTCCTAACATAACTAAAGAAAGCCTTGTGATTATCCTTAGTGTCCTGTGCAATTTTTCTCTCAAAGCTGGCCTTAGACGATTTTATGAGTGCCCATAGTTTTTTGCTAATACTTGTCAGAGATGCCATCCCTTTTTGGGATTTTGCTCTATCATGTAGTAGCTTCCTCCTTCTATTGTATAGTTTGTTTATGGCTGGGGTCCATCAGACAGGACGTCTGCCTTTGGAGGATTGGGTCTTGGTTTTATTTGGGATTGCATGATCCATGCATTCCTGAAGGTGTTTATAAAATGTGTTTATAAAGGATTCTGCTGTCTGGCCATATTTTCCACAGGCCCGGGGGCTTTGAAGGATTCCACCTCGGTTTTGAGGAGTGTGAAATTTGCTTTAGAGAAGTTTTTCACTGTGGTTTTCTGGGCAGGGGGTGGGGTCGGGATGTGAATATCCAGTGAGATTAGTTTATGGTCTGATCTTACCAGTGAGGGATACACTTCTGGTCTGGAGCATAGAGTCCCCATGTTGGTGATGATCAAGTCCAGTATGTTTTCCCCTCTTGTGGGAGTGGTAACAAGTTGTTCCATAGCATTTGAGTTTATAAATTCTAGGAACCTTTGTGCTAGGGTGTTGGAGCTAGAGTAATGCTCCCATTTTATGTTTGGGTAGTTGAAGTCGACCAATATAATGGTGTTTGGAGAGACCTTAATATTTTCCAGTGTTCTCAGGAAGGCCGAGTGGGGTTCCTTGGTTTGGGAGGGTGGTCTGTAGCAGGCTATAAACTGGAAGGCAGTTTTACCCACTGTTAGTTGCACATTGATAGTCTCTGATGCTTCGTGCTGTGCCACCAATCTGGAGGTGTGGGTATCTTTTACGAATAATGATACCCCCTCCTTTTGTGGTTCGGTCCAAGTTTTGGGGCTGAAAAGCATGGTATGAGGTATAACCTGGTAGTGCTGGGGTGCTCTCGGGAGCCTTGAATCAGGTTTCTGTCACTGCACAGATATTGATGTTCTCCAAGGAGAGTTTCGAGTGTGTGCATCTTGAGGTTTAGACTTCTGGCATTGAGTAGCATTACTCTTAGTTTCTTATCCCTTGTGATACCTATGGAGGTGGGTTTGTCTTTTGAGCCTTGCCTAAAAAAGGCACTAAGGGGGTAGCAAGAGCCTTTTCCAATATTCAAAAGCCCAGGCTGACAGGCATTGGATCCTCTTTGAATGACACCAATACTTAAGACAATTGTTGAAATTGATAATCTTGTCTTCATATTGTGGCATCATTCTTGGTGAGGGTAAGATGCTCCTCAAGGTCAGGGTCATACCAACCTGGGCTACATGCTCAGAGAGCTCCTCTATGTCTCTTTTCATGTAGTCCAGGGAGGTACGTCTCAGGTCATTCACACCAGCATGGACAATGACTGAGTCATATTTGTACTTGCCTTGGAGTGACCTGAGTGCTTGTGTTATGTGGTGGATCCTAGCGCCCGACAGGCAGCTCACCGTGATCTTCTCCTTGTTCAGCCTGGTGAGTGGGATGTCAGTGTGCCTGATGATAGAGTCACCTATTACAAGTGTATCAGGTGTGTTGTTTAGCCTGAAGGGCTGTGACTGCTCGGCACACTGGCTTTGTGAGCTATGTGTTGCACGTGTTTTGTTTTGGGGTAGCGGTTGCTTGGGTGTCTGCTTTGGAGGTCTCTGCTGCTTAGGCAGATTTTTATTTAGAGCCTCCAAGTATGAATTTTGTGTGTTTATGTGTTTGGTTTGCTGTCGTGGTAGGTCTATGTGAGACTGGAATTGTAGTGAGTGTGGTTTCCTTCTCCTCCTGACTGGTTATACCAGTACTGAGTTGAGAGAGCTTAGCCTCCAGTTTGGCTATATGGTTGCATCTCTCACATGTGTTGGAATTTGTTGGGAGGAGGAGAGGGTTGTCTGTGTACATGAGGCAGTTGTAACATTGCCTCAAGATTCCCAGATTCACCAGCTGGACTGGAGAGGAGATTGACAACTGACCTTTGGACATGCTAGAATAGTATTGGGAATTCCTTTATAATTGAAAAAAAGGGCCAATGGGGAACAAGGTACTCAAGGGGAGTTTGTGAGGGTGTAGTGCTTTTAATTTTTTAGTGCTGACTTAGTGAGCAAGTGCCAGGTAACTTAAATGCAATGTGTTACAGGTAACTTAAATGCAAAAACAACAAACAGTAACTTTCTTCAAGTGAAACAAGGAAATAAGTACAGTAAGCAATGCAGATATCACTAGGGATCCACAGAATCACTGAAAAGCCGTGTTTTAGGTGGAATTAGCATTTCAGGGAAATAACAAGCAAACAAACAACAAGCATACAAACAAAGCTAGATTCAGCAGGCCTGGATCTAGTCTATGCTACAATAAACAAGGTGTACCAATTTTAGTAAGAAACAGTTCAAATATGCAGGCACTATAAGCCTTTAACCAGAAATTCCTAGCTCAGAAGGGCAGAGTCCAGCCTCTCCTCCCACAAGATTGCAGACCACGAACCTTCTTAATGTAAAATAACTGGCCTGAAGCCCAAGTGCTTAAACCAGAACTAATACACTTTTAGAATAACAGACACTGAGCCCTCAATCAGCAGTTCCCAACTTAGAAGGATGTAAGCTACCTGTCCTGCCACCACAGTGCAGGCCACAAACCTTCCTAATGTAAAACAACTGGTCAGAAGCCCAAGTGCTTAATCCAAAAGACTTAGAATGATAGCTACACTTTAATCAAGTTACTACCAAGCAGTAATAAATACAATTGAATACTTTAAAGAATGCCTGGATTAGTGCTCAAGTTATACAAACAAAGCTAGATTCAGCAGGCCTGGATCTAGTCTATGCTACAGCAAACAAGGTGTACCAATTTCAGTAAGAAGCAGTTCAAATATGCAGGCACTATAAGCCTTTAAACAGAAATTCCCAGCTCAGAAGGGCAGAGTCCAGCCTCTCCTCCCACAAGAGTGCAGACCACGAACCCTCTTAATGTAAAATAACTGGCCTATAGCCCAAGTGCTTAAACCAGAACTAATACACTTTTAGAATAACAGACACTGAGCCCTCAATCAGCAGTTCCCAACTTAGAAGGATTTTATTTTATGACTTCTCTGATCAATTTTTAGAATGGGCTTCAACTGTTTATTGGTAAGAAGGCTTCAAGAATATAAAGGAGGTGGAATGGCTGATTTAACATAATACTACTTACTCACTTTTTTCCATGGTTGAGTTATTTCACTATGGGTATATATAAAAGTATCTGGAGTGAGAGAAGTGGGGAGGGGCTTGTTCCCCCATTTTTTTTTTTTTTACAATATGACTTTTCATTTTACAATATTGGCTTTTCAGTGTGTCAGAAATTCAATAGGTTGTGTTCGGTATAATGAGAACTTCTTGGTTTAGGCAATGGTGAACTGGGATGGAAATTGTTGTGTATGACATTACAAAAGTCATTATCTTGTGTGTGAATGTATGAGTGAAAAGATCCAGTATTAGCTTTATCTACTTTTATCACTTGTGTAGTAGACATAATTATACTGAAACTAATTAAAGCAGTCAGCTATGTTTGGGTATGGATTTTTCACTAGGTTTATTCATGCCTAAAATGGGGTGGTCAGGTGAATAACTCCCAAATAACCAAACTTCAAGTTCAGTATGGGAAACTGTAGTGTAACAACCACCTTAGCGTGGCATCTTGTCATTATGCAATGAATTATTCTTAAATTTTAGCTCATAGTTACTATCTCTCATTTATCTCTCTAATGTGTGTTACAAATCTGCTATAAAGATAATAAATAACAAATTCTGAGTTTATGTAAAACGTTCACTATTTTAGTCATATAACATTTTAAAATGGTAGTACTGAAGTATTACCCCACTTTCCCCTGCACATAGATGCACAACTACACACACATATATATATGTGCATGTATGTATGTATGTATATTGCTTGTTTGTCTTTTCGGCTTTTCCCAGTTAGAGGTTGCCACAGTGGAACTCCGGTCTGCTAATGATTGGCAGTAGAATTTTTATGGTGCCAAGTTGCCAGCCCGACGCCCAACCTTC